>NC_050578.1:241955338-242087838 GCF_011100635.1 Trichosurus vulpecula
TACTTCTTTCTACCTATTCTCTGGGACTTGTACTGCTAGAGGCTGGATTGGAACTCAGGTTCTTCTGCTTCTCGGTCCAGTTCTTTCTCTACTGAGCCACTCAGCTGCTTTCCAAAGCTTAATGTGCAAAATAAGCGTTAGTCTCTATTATTGCTACTCACATTTGCTACTCTGTTGCCTGTTCTGTTATTAAGGAACTGCAAACATGTTTAACTACCAATCATTTCCTCATTATTCTGTACAACAATTAAGAGAGACAAGGAATTATGAAAACTTAATTCAGTAGGATAGCAAGGGAGGGAAAAAAAGGTTACAGAAAGAGCCCACAGTCAGTGGCTGAGTTAAAATGACAATAGAAGTATAATTCCTAAGAGAAATATAAGCTCATTTATGGCAGCCACTGTTTCTTCCTTTTCTTTGCATTCCTGGCACCCAGCATACTACCATGCACATAGTAGGTGTTTATTCATGAACTGGACAAAATCTTTTTTCCTGTTTCCATGTGTTGGTCCTACTACCTGAATCTCTTTTTTGATATTAGTATCTTTGAACGCAAGATGACATTTATCAAGGGATGCTGTCATCATGGGGCGCCTGACCAATAGATGAGCAGAAAAGGGTCAGAAAGCTTGGGTTAAGATGCCACTGACTCCCTGTGCAATCTTAGCCAAGTTACTCTGGACTTAGTTTTCCTCATCTATAAAACTGGTGTCTTGGATTAGATGATTTTAAGGTCCTTCCCAGCTCTGTGAGTTCATAAGTCTAATCTTGGCTTTGCCTCCATCTATAGTTGTGTGACTTTAGGAAAGTCACTGTAAAAATGTAGGTAAAAATTTATACTGATTTATAAAGTTCTTTCCAGTTCTACAATTATATAATTGTATGAATGTAGGTACATGTATATTGTATAAGTATGTGGACATGCACACATGTATATGTGTGTATGTTTAGGTGTATATACATATATGTGTATGTATATGTGGGTATACACATGTATCTGTGTGTGTATGTGTGTGTGTGTATTAGAGGCAGAGAGAAACAGATAGAGATGAGATTGGGAGGGGTGTACGTTTGGTAAAAAAAAAATTGATTTTATTAGTACAATAAAATCCCAATTGTCATATGATCTCTCCCTTACAATCTTCCAAAGATGCCAGAACAGCTAGGTTGAATGACATTTACGGCATCACATAGTCACTGTGTATCCAGGGTGGGACTTGATCCCGGATCTTCCTGACCACTCTCTCATAATTATGACACACTGCCCCTCTGACGTGTGTGTGTGTGTGTGTGTGCGTGCATGCGCACGCATACTTGTGTATAAAATTATCTAACCAGCTTTGGGGGAGAGGTGGCACACCTGGATACCTGCATATCCCGGCAAGATTATCTGGATAATCTAAGCAAAAACTAAGTTCAAGCACTAAATTTTTGCACAATTATTAGTAGACAGTGTGGTTGTGCCAATATTCACTGTGTGAGACCTACTCCACTAATAGATTAAAATATTTTCAAGACTCTCTGAAGGATGGGTTCTCTCTTTCTTTAGGTATCTCAGAAGGCTGGACTCAGACTGAAGAAGACCTAGCTTTGAAACCCATCTCTGACAGTAGGTGTGTGCCTCTGGGTGAGTCCCTTCACGTCTCTGGTGAAGCTCAAGTGATATTAAGTGACAGTTTGGAAATGAGCCCTACAGAAATATCAGTTATTATTCTTGCTACTGTTTCTCATGTATTCCTCACACTCTAATCTGTATTATGGTTATTTGTGTCCCTATTGTTTCTTTCTTACTAGACTGTAAGCTCCCGGAAGTCAGGGACTGTTATTTCACTAATCCAGGATGTAAATGACCCTATAATTTCCTCATGATATCAATGTTGGGCAAAGGGCTGACAGAGAATCCATTGCCTTTTAGAACCCTCTTCTGTTGGTCTTTGGTGACACTGTGGGGTCTTCTATTAATTTGCCAAACACTATGGTGGGTTTCCCCATACTTCAGTCACTGAAGAGGTAAATAGTAAATTCTAGCCAAGGTTTCTCCACAAATCTACTCTCCTCTGAGTCCTCACAGGCACTCTCAGAAAAAAAAAAAAAGCAAAAAAAAGCCAACCCTTGGCATAAGCCACTGTCCTGCTGCTCACACTGGCACTTGGCTCTGTACCATTTATCAAGTTTGACATCATTTGCATTTCTTAGAAATGTTCTCTCTCTCTCTCTCTCTCTCTCTCTCTCTCTCTCTCTCTCTCTCTCTCATAGTTCATTTACACATTTTTATTTTGTTTTGTTCTAAGAACATCTGCAGAGACAATCCATTCCCAAACAATCAATAAAAATATCTTCCATGTGCCATCAAGCATTCATTCAAGTAGCATGGGTACAAGAAAATGGGCAGCAGCAAATCTTTCCTTCCTTTTGTCCCACAGGCATGGCAGCCCCATTACCACATGATACATCAGACAGTTAAATATCTAAAAATTCATCTTTAATTAAGAGCATTAGATCCAAGCTAGACACCACTACATATCATAGGAGAAGTAGATGAGCTAGCTTCCAAGGGCTCTAATTCAATTAGGACACAGTGAGTGACACTTGGATGGGAAAGGTTAATTGGGGTCACCAGAACGTAATAATTCCTTACCTAACCAGTCATTAAACTTCTTAACCTCTGAGGGCAGTCCCAGCTCGGTGAAATCGCCTGTGTGGAGGAGGATGTCCCCATAAGGCATCTGGATGCCATCTGTTCTGGAGTGTGTGTCTGAGACGCAGACAAACCGTGTGTGGCCCGCTGGTTTTGGAGTGTCATATGGGATAGGGTCGACCCTGAAGCAGACATAACAGATCCCACAAGAGTTAAATGCATTCGAACCCTCACACGTAGTATCACAAACAAATATTGATCAATATCAGGGTGCACGCTCAGAGCACTTGGCTATCACAGGAAGGGAAACATTTGGTGTCAAGGAGAGTTTGTCACTTGTCAACAACCCACCCAGTCAAATTCACAAAGACTTACCTGGCAGGAAAGACTTAGGAGAAGGGAAAAGCATATGGCAAGATGGGGCCATTGGAAACATACTAAATCAGGTGAGTAAGAAAACTGAACTGCCACTGTGGGAATCAAAGTTATAGCATTCCCTTGTCATTTATTTTCAAATTGCTCTTACAATTCCTTATGAAAAAAGAAAGTTGTTTATTCTTACTTCAAAATGTATAAATTAACTAATTAAATAATTGACAGAGTGGAGTCTAAGAATCTTAAACCAACTGAGGGGTGAGTGCAGCTTTCCAGTCAGGGAAACAATAAAAAACCAAAAATTCCTTCCCATTGTCTATAGTCAATTGAAATCCCATCTTCCTATTTCAGCTAAGACAATCACAAAGTAGCTTAGGGTGCCTGATCCCAAAGTAAGTGGCCTAAAAAAATCTTTGCTGTCTAAAATTAGCAGAGTAGATGACCCTGAGGAGGCAGTGTAGTTTAATAGAAAGAACTCTGGTTTTCACATCAGTAGACCTGAGTTCAAATGCTAGCTTTGCCATTGACTACCTTTGAGCTCAGGCAACTCACTGAATGTTCCCTCATCTGTAAAATGAGGGAGTTGGCCTAGGTGATCTCTGAGCTCTCTTCAAACACTAAATCTATGAACTTAATTATCTTTTGGTTAATATGACATTGGTAAGTGCCTTTGGAAGAGAATTTTTTTTAACGTCATTGAGTCGTTTCATTCATGTCCAACTCTTCATGACCTCATTTGGGGTTTTCTTGGCAAGGACACTGGAATAGTTTGCCACATATTTCTCCAACCCATTTTACAGATGAGAAACTGAGGTAAACTGGATTAAGTGACTTGCCCAGGGTCACACACCTAAAAACTGCGTGTTTTACGACAAACAGATCCCTACTGACATCTAAGCATCGCGAGAGAGAAAGTTTTAGAGACAACACTAAAGCACAGTGGAATTACACTAACCGTGAGATGAAAATGTAAAACTCTCAGCCCAAATTTAGAAAACGAAACAACATCCAGGCTTCAGAGTTGGAAGGCAACAAAATGTTCTAAATTAGCTAAGTGGTAAAATGGCAATCAGACTTTTCCAGCACCTGGCATTGATCATGCCCAGTATTTTCCACTATAGGTAAGGATGCTTTAGAGGAATTTAATCTGGCAACTTCTGTTCATTTTTAGATAAGAACACACATTTATTTGGGCTCACATGGGGAAAAGGGATGAAGAATTTATAAAGGTATAAAGAAAAGGTCAGGAGAGGAGCAAATACTCAACAGGACAGTCAGAATGGGGAAGGATACGTGAGTGGCAACATTTCCCAGGGCATCTACACAGACAAGAGACTAGACCATCCCTATATTGCTCATTGAAGTGGTAACATCAAAAAATTATGTGCATATCATACACCCTTTTGCTTTATCCTTTTTTAAAAAAACTATATATTCTTGAAGAATCATATTTTTGTTTGTTTCTTTGCAAAATCTTGCTCAACTAGCAAAAGAAAGCTTCTGGTTAGCAACCTGCAGGTGTTTCTGCATTTCTTTGACTGTTACACAGCTTCTCACTGCCAAAAAATAAAATAACGAGCAGATTGCATGATTATATGGCACATCGACCTGGTTATCGCTGTGGGTCTAATTGGAAACCCAAAAAGAAATTTTAACTTCAACCTACAATTAATGGATTTTTCCCATGAGAGTAAGAAATTAATAACACTGTTACCACGGAGAACATTCACTAATCCACTGAGATACCACCAGCAACCTGGGGAGAACTGTGATGATATGCAGTTGGGCATTTTTTATTTGGCTCCATCCTTTCCATTATGGACGGCAAATTGAAATTTTTGAGGAATATATTGCAAAGTAAATATGGAGTCTCAGTGGCTAGAAGCTTATCAACACCTCCTGTCTCCTAAGAATGGTTTCCCTGGATGGCAAAAGAAACAAATGCCTGCTTCCACTGCAGAGACACACTTTTGTCATTCTGCGAGCATCTCTGAACCAAAAAACAGGGAGTTCAACCTTTGGGGCTATAACAGTTTGTGCTTCCCACAATGATGTCCCCAAAGATGTGGATGACAATGAAAAAAAATCAGTCAAAAACAGAAACGCTTTGAAATGTGTTGCTGTGTGTGTGGCATTACATAGTTCAGACACTTGGATGTGTTTGGCATCTTATGGACAAAGTCCTGATTTCTCCTGTGTTTCTGCTGGCTATTTCAGCTAATTCTCAAATCCAGCCACACACTGCAAATCATTTTTGCTGTGGCTACCCTCCCTAGGGAGCCCATCACAATCTGTCATGGGGACATCGTTATTAGCACGTGGGATTCCAGAAGGTGCCTAAAATAACTCCCTTACTACCCAAATCTCATCCTAGGAAGCTGCCTGGTTCGGGTGACCAAATTACTTTGCCTCTTCTTCCTTATTTCTCTTCTAAATTCCACATTAGGCATAAACAACTTGGCGAGTCAAGTGCAAAGGACTAGTCAGTGTCTGCTCAGATGCTTTTTCTCATCTGTAAAATGAAAGGGTTAGACAAGATGGCCTCTGACGTCCCTTTTGGCAATAGTGCTGCTATGATCCTATCATCTGTCTTCCACGGAAACTGGCACCAAGTGGAATTATCAATTACATAATAGTCATATCAAAGGAGAATGAAGACGGACATCGATGGGCAAAAATCTCTTTCTTCAGTTAGAAACCACATCAATGAGGTACGAAAACAGATGTGCAGAGAAAGCCATGGTACCAATAACACCAGCATCGCTCAGTAAAACAGAAATCGTCAGCATCCGATAGGGAGACATGTTAGGATAGGCAAATAAACTTTGTGGGCTCTAGCTTCCTCATCTGTAAAACAGAAAATGCAGTAGCTGGACCTTTAAGGTCATTGGATGATAGGATGATCAATTTAAAACTGGAAGAGACTTAAAAGCACATCTACTCTAACCCGGTCATTGAACTGATTAAGATCTGAGGCTCAAAGATTGTGTTCAGATCATAGATGGAGAGTTGAGAGGGATCTCTGAGGCCATCTGGTCTGACCCCTCTTTGTTTTACAGATGACGAAAATGAGACTAGGGAAAGTAAGTGACTTATCTATGGTCAAGCAGATGGTATCTGAGGGAGGATTTGAACTGTGGTTCTCTCACTGGCAATCTGGCACTCTTTCCTCTGCACTGCAGTCTGCCATTTAAAGGTCCCTTCTCATCTTCAAATCTAGGATTTTATTATCCAAGATGGAGGGACTATAGGGGTGTGTGTGTGTGTGTGTGTGTGTCTGTGAGAGAGAGAGAGAGAGAGAGAGAGAGAGAGAGAGAGAGGGAGAGAGAGAGAGAGAGAGACAGAGAGAGGGGGGGGGGGGGGAGAGAGAGAGAGAGAGAGAGAGAGAGAGAGAGAGAGAGAGAGAGAGAGAGAAAGAGAGAAGAAAGGAAGGAAGGAAAGAAAGAAGGAAGGAAAGGAGAAAAGAAGGAAGGAAAGAAGGGAGGAAGGAAAGAAGGGAGGAAGGAAGGAAGTGTGTGAATGCTGGAAAGTCAAAGTAGGGTTGCATGAAGAGCATTGGAAAATAACGGAAAATGTTGAAAAAAGTAAACACAGACTTGAAATAAAGACAATAGAAAGAAGGGTCCATCCACTTTTCATCCCATTGAATGATGTGTTAAACGCAAGGGACAACTCTTACACATCAACATGGGTGAGTAGTACCATAGGGCAAGATGACAAAACTATACCTTAGAGTCTAAAAAAAGGCAGAAGAAAATGTTCTACCTCAAGGTAGAAGTGACGATCAAGAGATGTCTAAGCAAGTGGACAAGCTATTTGGGGGATGAGAAGACTGAGGCAACCCCAAGTGAAGGGTGTGATCTGGAATGAGGTGTTCTGAAGACAATGATGAAATGAGAGACAAGTTGGGGAACATTTTCAACACTGTTTAGAACCCAGATGTTCTAACTCATAGTTTTTAATGTTCTTTATACTATTCCACACTACCTCCCTCATACCCACTAATTTTGAATTTTTAAAATTATATAATTACCATATTACTATAAGTAATAATACTACTAATATAAGTAATATTAATTGCTAATATAAGTATACTATATCATAATTATAGTATATATAATATACTATAATTAATAATAAGGAGCAATACAACTATTAATAATTACTATGTTACTATATTAACATTATTCATATTATTACTATTAAACACAAATATAATACATTGAACTTGCTTTGCAGTATTAATATTGAAGCAAATTAATTTCAGTCCATAAGATGTTATAAATTTCTAGTTCGCTCCCTCTAAACCTCCATTACAAGTCTTTCTTGGTCTATCCATTCCTCTTCACTCTTCCTCCTACCTGGTCTTGGGTCTTGTGTATTTTGTATAATCTGGACTTTTCACTTTCCAGCAATCTGTAAAGCTCTTTCCAGATTTCTTTGTATTCCTCACTTGTCGATCTTAATTGCATTATGGCATTCCATTCATTTCATTAACTGACTACAATTTATGTAATCACTCCTCTATTGTTGGACAGTTAGGTCATTTCCCAGCTTTTTATCTTAGCTGCCAATGTATACCCAGTTCCTTGTCATAAGGAAAAGACCAACAGATCTCAATGCCAGCAGATGAATCATGTAAATTTTGGCAGTGGGGATTAGTAAAGGGGGGATTCTTGGAAACAGTGAACAGTGACCAATATGTCAAAAATCTCATGCTTGTGGGACACGGAGAGCAAAAATAAACCTGCTGCAAATGAGGCTACATTCCAAAACTAATTGAGTTTAAATGTAATGAACTTAGACTTAGCAGGGTTTGGTGGATGGAGCGTTGGGCTGGGAGTCAGGAAGGCCTGTGTTCCAATTTCACCTCTATTCTAGTTGTGTGACCTTAATCAAGTCATCACAGGATCATGAACCTAGAGACCAGCTAGTCCAATTTCCCCATTTTACAGATGATAAATGAACTGGCTTACCCACAGCCAAGTAAGCTGCAGAGTGAGACTCAACATCTGGTCCTTCTGTTCCAAATTCAGCCCTCTTCCCACCACCCCATAATTAACCTCTGCACACTTCAGGCAACTGTGTAGGACTGACTGGCTAAGTCTTAGAAGGTTGGGATCTGCCCTGCTCCCACCCTAGGAGTTTCCTATAGAACCCAGACTGGAAGGGATGAGTTAGGCTGGGAAGGAGAGAAGGCTGATTTGAAAAAATGAATAAGCTAGACAGAATGACAATTTTAAAAAACAACAACATAATTTTTGTACTCTTGAGTATTTAACAATAACTTGAATAAACTGCTACTAAAGTGTTTCTAATTAGAGCATTTTTAGAAAAGAGAATTCTTTTAAAAAATTGGTAAGGCTTATTAAATGCTATATATGGTAGAATGTAAAGAGCATGGGAACAAGGGCCATGGCGGCCCTGATTCTAGACCCTTCACTCAACTCTTCAGTTGTGTAACCTCAAGGAAGTCAGTTAACCCTCCCCGGGCCTCTGTTTCCTTGTGTGTAAAATGGGGAAGGGGGCAGTATGTAGATGACCTCTAGCTTCCTCCTGTAATAGCGAACACTTACATATTGCTTACTGTGGGCTAGGCACCATGCTACAGTAACAATATGATGTGCATTTAACTTATTAATATGGTGAGATCTTTAAAAACAATCAGTCTACATTTCAAGATTGTGTGTGGGTGTGTGAGAGAGAGAGAGAGACAGACAGACAGAGAGGCAGACAGGGAGAAGAAGGAAGAGAGAGAGAGGAGGAGCAGGAGATAGAGAGGAGAAGAGAGAAAGAAAAGAGGAGAGAGAAGGGGGGAGAGAAGAGGAGAGAGAGAGAAGAGAAAGGAAAGAGAGAAAAGAGGAGAGAAGATAGAGGAGACACAGAAGAGAGGAGAGAGGGAGAAGGACACAGAAAGAGGAAAAGATGCTGGCTTTGGAGTCAGAGGACCTAGGTTCAAATCCTATAAACTCAGCTGTCACTTTTGATGGAAAGGGTTTTCTGATCCCTTTGATTAATACTCTCCTGTTTCTTTCCTCAAATTATCCTGCACTTACTTAACTGTGTAGAGTGTATCATTTGCATACTCCCCACCCACCCATGTGCCTTGAGGGCACATACTGGTTTCCACATTGCCTTTGTATTCCTAGCATCTTACGTGGTACCTTATCATAAGTTGCCACTTAGTGAATTATCCCCTTGAATCTCCTAGACCTCTGCATTCTTCTTCATGGAGAGTGCAAAGGTCATCCCACTTAGAGCAGAAAAGGGCCTTTGGAGATCATCTGGGCTAAGCGCCTCATTTTTACAAAACATATTTCCATTGTCTGTTCACCCTATAAACCCATCACAAAGCTGGCACTGGGTAACACACCAGGACCTAGAATCATACAGCATCACAAGCTGTGAGAGCCAAAAGTAACCTTGGAGCTAACTGACTGAAGGAATTCTTAGCTTTAGAGGTGTCATGGACCTCACTGGTGGTCTGGTGAAGCCTATGGGTCCCCTTCAGAGAACAATGGTTTAAAATTTCTAAACGAAATGCTAAATCTCAGTTGGAGATTAGTGAAAATAAAGGTAGAATTCATTTTTCCCATCCAAGTTTTCCCATCCAGATCCCCTAAAATCTGTCCATAGAAGCCCTGCGGGTAGGTGGACCCCAGTTTAGGGACTCCTGGTCTAGTCCAACTCTATTGATGATCCACAGATGAGGAAACTGAGGCTCAGAGTCATTTCGCTAGAAAGTTAACTGCATCCACAGCGTCTAACTAAAAATTCTTAACCCCATCAAAATGATCACAAATCCGCATCAATGAAAAGTGAATTGGTGGAATTTCAGTCTAACAGAATGGAAGCTGCAAAGTAGGGCATATTTTTTTTTTGCAAGCAAAAACATTGCCATAGGCCCATTAAGCACAGTAAACCAAAAATTAAGCATGACTGCGTGCCTTAATAAAAATGTTTTAAGAAAAGGAGATCATTTCCTCCTCTGAAGAGAATGCTGAGCTAGTTAAATGCTGCTAGTTTAGACTGGAGAGTCCGGAACAGTAACAGCGCTGACATATGGTAAGTAAGCATAAAAGACCCATATGTATAAAAATTTTCACATTTGTCGCAAGAGGAGTACTGTACCTTCTTTTAACTGATGAACTGAAATATCAACACTATTCCATTTCCAACTAATTACAGCTAACAAAGCCCACTGCTCTGGGTCTCTGCCTTCCATTTTTTCAGAGAACAAAGTGCAGCGTGACATTCAATGAATATTAAGTGGTAACAATTTAATTCTGGGAGCGCTGCATCTAATATGAATTCTCGAGCCCCACTTAGCTCCAGTCTATGGGATTTCAAGGAGTAGAATGTAAGTGTACCTGGCACAGGAGCCACTGAAACCTCTTGGAGGTATCTTTGTTGGTCATAAATTACAGATTAGAGTCTCTCAATTCAGGAAGGATTCTGTCTTCCTCCCCCGATGCGCCAATCAAGTTGATCAGCTTAAGTATCTGCTTTGCTCATGCATTCATGCAAATGTACTCTTCCACATTGATTCTTTCACATTCCTTCATTCATATTAATTTAATAATAGTAACAACTGCCAGCATTTACATTCACGTATGTTATCTTATTTGCTTTTTAATCCCATTTTACAGGTGAAGCTAAGACTGTGAGAGGTTAAATGATTTGCCCAGGGTTGCATCTAAGGCAGGATTTGAACTTCCCAGTCTGGAGTTTTGTCTACTATACCACCTAGCTCCCTCAATGAGTATTTCTGACTATTATGCAAATGGGGCAGCTAGGTTGCACAGTGGATAGTGCACTGGGCTTGGAATTAGGAAAACTCATCTTTCTGAGTTCAAATCCAGGCTCAGACACTTAATAGCTATGGGACCCTGAGCAACTTACAATCCTATTTACCTCAGTTACTCATCTGTAAAATGGCCTGGAGAAGAAAACGGCAAACTACTCCAAAATCTCTGCCAACAAAACCCCAAATGGGGTCACAAAGAGTAAGACATGACTGAAACAACTTCAATAAAAATTATGCAAATTACATAGAACTGTAACGTGTATGTCATTCCTGCCTTAGCTGGAGAGACAAGTTATATGGACATGAAAATCTGAGTAAAGACAACTAATAATGTGAAATGATATTATTGGAGGACATTACATAGCATAGTGGGATAGTGTTGGGTTTGGAGTCAGAGAATCTGGTTCTGAATCTGGGACACTGTTCCCTCTATGACCAGGAGAAAATTATTCTATCTCTCTGGGCCTCAGTTTCCCCTGCTGAAAAATGAGAAGGTTGGACTAGATGGCTTCTAAGGTCCATTCCAGCTCCATCTCTTCTATAAAAACCATGAGACATCACAAAAGGGAGGGATCAAAAGCTTCATTTGGAGTCAGAGGCTCTGCCACTTACTGTTTATGTGACCTTGGCTGAGTCACTTACCTCAATTTTTTTCATTTGTGAACTTAGAGAGTAGGACCGAATGACCCTTTAAATCCTTTATGCTCTAAGCCTATGGTCCTATGGACTGATAATAAATGTTCTGGGAGTTTAGAAAGGAAATAAATGATGATAGGGCAGAGGACTGCGAGAAGGCTTTTGGGAAGAGCTGGATTATTAGCCAGACCAAGGAAGATTGACATATTTAAACCAGGCAGAGAGAAATTAGAGGTGGATGAAAGAAACCTTGCTAAGCCACCAAACTAGAGGGACAGAATCAAACAGGCTCTCATCCCAGCTCTGACACTCATGAGACCAATGACCTTGGGCAAACCACTTCATCCTTCCATGGTTCTATTTCTTTGTGCACAAAATGGTGGATGATGCCCACACGCTATCCCAAAGGACGGATCAGAGGAAAGCCAGTAAGAACTGAGGCTTAACAGTCTTTGTTCTTAATGAAGCTCTTACTTGGGCCTCTATTCAGAAAGTCATCTTTTGAAAGGTCTTCAACGGGCCCCATCCCAACAGAAAGAAGGATGTGGGGCCAAGCAAAACGACAAGGATTAGGGACCCTGAATTTGGATAAGCGGAATGAAAAAACAAAACAAGGAAAACTCTTACCAAGGAGGGTCTTATTCACTTGTCATTCCCTCCTTTCTAATTAAACACCAAATCTTCAAAAAATTAATGTCTCCTGTAACTGGAAAAAATAGAATACTATTTACTGAAATAAAATAAAATAAAAGGATATCCAAAGCAAAACCAAAAAAAAAAATCAAAATTAACATCTCCAAAGCAACAACTACTTAACTCTTTCTTTCTTCCTTCCTTTCTCCTCTCTCTCTTTCTTTCTCTTCCTTCCTTTCTCTCTTTTCCTTCCTTCTTTCCTTCCTTCCTTTTCTTTCTTCCTCTTTCTTTCTCTCTCTTTCTTTCCTTTCTTTCTCTCTTTCCCTTCCTTCCTTTCTCTTCTCTTCTGTGTCTGTCATCTGTCGGTGTCTCTCCCCTGACTTGTGATTTCATTGATGTCAGGCACTCCCTTTGATGAAGGTCTCTCTACTGATGCATGTTGCCAGCAATTCTGCAATTAATAAATAGTCTTCAGAGAACAGCCTACGGGCACTTACAAGGTTATGGATCTTGCCCTATGTTATGAAAGGAGAATTTGTGCATGACACAGGACTTGAATCCGTATCTTCTTGACTCATTCTTAGTCCTTTTTGTATCCTGGACCCCTTTGGCAGTAGAATGATGTGTATGGAGCCCTTGTCAGAACTATGTTTTTAAATGCACAAAATAAAATACATGATTACCAAAGAAACTCATTATATTGAAACAGTTATTTGTATCTGGTCTATATCCATATCTATATTAATCTATCAATCTTAATCTAGATATATAGCTATATGTGTATATACACACAAGTTCAAGAACCCCTTACCTAGGCCCATCTTATTATCTCTAACACCAAACTTTTTCTCTGAAAATAGAATTTCATAACTTTGCAACCTCTTACAAGTGTAGGATATTTCTAGGGGTGTTCTGGAGTCAGCTCCCATTGGTGTCTAAAAGCCCATTGTTAAATATCCAGTGTAAGCATTTTCATCTTAGGAATCTGCAATCAGGGCTTAATTTACTGTTTTATTTTGTTGATTTCTTGACTGGAATAAGTGTGAATAAAGCAGATTAAACTTAAAAGTAGGTGGGTGACATTTTGCCCTGAAAACCCCCTTGCTAAACCCCTCTATTGCTCTATAAACATCCCTAGAGCTTATCAGGAGTGCAGTAGAAAGCTCAGGAAATGTGGTTATCACCAGCCTGGAGCCTAATAATAATAATAATACTAATAACTTGCATTTACATAGCATCTTAAGATTTGCAAAGTAACTCACCAGAGCCCCACTGTACCCCAGTTATTTTATATCTGCATTGCTAAGACTACTTTAAATAGTGTTATAAATACAGATAACAGAGACAGCTAGAGAGATAATGATAGAGATATCTGGAAAGAGATTATATATCTGTCTACATCTATGCACACGTGTATGTACTTACATAGAGAATAAATACAGATCAATACAAAACAGTTTGGAGGGAGGGGCCTTAGCCACCAAGGGATCAGCAAAGGTTTGTGCTTCAGGTTCACAGAACTAGAGCTAGAAAGATCCTCGGGGGCCATCTAGAAGAACTCTTTCATTTTATGAGTAAGGAACCCAGTGCCCAAGACCCCCAAGATGGTCAGAGTCAGAGGAGGGATCTGACCTTTCCTGGTTACATAGCTTTCCTCCTGGTAGAACCCAAGCTGCCTGAAGGAAGGAGCAAGCCAAGTTTCTGGATACACAGTAGATGCTTGAGAAACACCTGCTGAATTGAATTCAGGAAGATCATAACAGGTATTCATTCCTTCATGCTGTCTCTTCTCCTGCCCTCCCCGACCCTCTTCCTGGAATAGCTGGAATAGACTCCCTGAACTCAATAGAGCCACCAACTTCCCACATGGCAGCAAAATACCGGGGTGGGGGTAATTCTATTTCCCTCCCTTTCCATATGAGGAGAGGGGGATCAAGCACAGTTATAGAAGCTGGTCCAATGCTTTGACTGACAGATGCCGCTTCTCAGGAGACTTGGCTAAGTAAGAAGTGGAACCCTGATTCCAGCTTTGGTCTCAGAAGGCCGCTTCTGAATATGACTTTTTAAAAATCATTGCAAATGTTTTAACGATGTGAAATTACATTCTCTAGGGTACCTAGCTATCTTAGAGGGATGACGGCAAAGAACAAGCTTTGTAAACCTTATAGCTATTTATAATTATGAGTTATTACTTATTTTCTGCTCAATCACATCCCTGGCTTCAATGGAAATGTTCAAGCCCCCCATGGGGCTTGAACTGCCAGGGGACACAATTTTCAAACTTGCCTAGGGCACACAGATGCTCTCTCATCAAGGTAAGTTTTGTTTCATTTTGCTGTGGTCTAAATTTATTACTAGAGAATATCCTGGTGGCACTGAGGAGGTACGAGATGCACAAAACAGTCAATGTCAATGTCAAACAGCCAATAGGTATTTGAGGCAAGATTCAAACCCAGGCTTTCTTGGGTAAAATGAGGTGGCCATCCATCCACTGTGTTATGTTGCTCTTCAGAAGGGTCATGGGATTATAGGTTTAAACTGAAAGGGACCCTAGAAGTTTTCTAGTTCTACCTCCAGATTTTACATGTGAGGAAACCGAGGCCCAGGTAGTTAAAGTGATTTAGGAGTTACAGGCTTATAGGTTTTGAATCTGAAGAGACCTAGGAAGCCATCTACTTTCACCCCTTTATCTATCTATCTATCTATAATATTTATATAATATAATATTTATCTATTATATCACATATTTATTTTGAGTAACAATGAAAAGTTAAGGGATTTGACCAAGTGTCAAAGGCAAGATTCTATCCAAAGTCTTCTAACTCTGAATCAGGTAAGTTTCCATTCCCCCAGCCCCGACGCCTCAAAATGAGTCCTTTGAGGCCAGTTTTAAAGGAGAGGATCAATGTCTCTTGGACTGCATTTTTCAGATAACTTAAGCTCTCCTACCTTCCCCCCACCCCCCAATAAAAATAAACTGATTGTAAGGGTGCTTAAACCATAGCAACATTCCTGTTTGTGAAACACAAATGTGTCTTGTTCTTTACAAAAGCCAGACCAGGGGATGAGAGGTGAATGAAATCAGTGTACTTGGCTGAAGGAGGGGGCTCTGATTTTTCTCTCTCTCTGTTGCTTGAAAAAGTTATAATTAACCTGTAAAGTGGTCATGGTCTTGGCTTATTTCCTAATCCATTAATCTTTTGTTTTTGTTTTTTTTTAAAGAGTAAAATTGATTTAAAAGTGGACATAGTCTTATTGTTAAAGTATGAGGGTGTGTGGATACAGGTGATACTGTACATGGAGGGGTATGTGTGAAGAGAGGGCTGTTAAACCTGAAACCAGGCAAGGAACCGACCATCCCTAATTTTTGGCCAACAGGAGATGAAGTGGCCGAGATGGTAAAGCACTAGGAAACAAAAAACCCAAACAGATAGCCCTGTTTGACTGGATGCCTCCATTCCACACTGGTAAAGACTCGAGAGTTTGAGAAGCTATGCTCTAAGGTGACTGTTGAAGGCAAACAGGCCTTGTGAATAGATGATTCTAGATCAGTACAGACTAAAGGCTCAGCTCTTTAGAGACATCATGATTCCTACAGAAAAGGCAGGGGGAGAATGGGAAGAGGGCTGAGGAAGGGTCACTAAGGAGATGTATAACCATTTGATAGTGATGAACCTACGGCAAGGAAGAAACTACCTCCCAATGTCACACAGCCAGTATGTTATCAGGGGCAAGATTCGAACCTCAGTCTTACTGATGCTGAGGCCAATCATCTACCTGCTGTTATGCTGTTTCTCAAAAAGTTTATAGGACCATAGATTTAGATCCTAAAGGGTCCCTAGAAGTCATTTAGTCCAACTACCAAATTTGACAGGTGGGGAAACTGAGTTCCTTAGTGTTAGAATGACTTACGAATTATAGGACTATAGATTTTGAGGCAAGTGTGTATCATCAAGCAGCATTCTCACTTTCTGTTAAGAACAAAGCAAGATAGTAATAACTGTTCTTTCCTTTGTAGGATCAGACCTTGGAGCCAAAGGGTTGAGAGGAAGAGCTGGCAACCTTTCTGAAGTGGTTGCCAAGATGCTGACTCTTTTTCTCCTGGCAGATTGGAAGGTGAGGGGTAAAAATAATCTGTACCAGGCGAGGATTCACTTTTCAGAAGTGTTGCCAACCCTTACATTCCAACAATGAGAGATTCATTTGTGTCAATAAGCTCTTTTTAAGAACTGTAAGCATGATGAGGCAGGCCTATCTTAGTCATTCACATTTTAGTGTGAATTTCTCCTATAACAAATGGATTCATGGAATCATAGATCTGGAAGGGAACTCACAAGTCACTGCCTTTAGGTCCGATACCTTCATTTCATATATGAAGAAACTGAGGAATAGGGAAGTTAAATGGCTTGACCAGATTCACCTAAGTAGTTCATGTCAGAGGTGAGATTTGAACTCAGATCCTCAGACTCCAGAAACTAGCACTCTTTCCACCACGCTGTGAGCTCCTTGAGAGGAGGGACTGTTTTGTTTTATTTCTTAAGAGGGTTAGAGTTTTTGTTTGTTTGTTTTTCCTTTCTTTGCATCTCTGGTGCCTAACATAAAGCATGGCAAACAGTAAGCACTTAATAAATACTTATTGATCTGACCTGACTTTTCACTGTGCCTAAAAGAGTTTTAGTTTAACTTGGTTCCCCATCTTCCCCACTTCTTAGCTGAGGTCAACGACTGCTGAAAAATAGGAGACACCTGGCTGCAGAGGTGCGAAGATGAGGAAGTATAATTCATGGACTAGGTGGCCCCTTGAGGATTTGTTGCTAGGGAGAGCCACGCATTGCATAATGGCAATCTATGGGTGCCAAGCACCTTGTGGTAAAACCAGAGGACTCTACAGGGAGAGACAGGAAGAAAAAGAGGAGTCAAAGATGGAAGGGAAATAAGAGGAGGTCAAAGACAAACTCGGTGTATTTCGCTATTTTGCCTGTGGCGCTGGTGGTGCCTTGGATTGACTTGGAAGACTAATCTTTAATAAATATTTGGTCAGAAGGTCAAGCAAGAGAAGCACACCCCCTGGAACTTGCAACCCAGAAAATATAAGCTCTTCTGTTCTCCTGTTTTCCGCACATGAGCACAGGCCAGCGTTAAGTGCATACCTCAACTAAGTCTCTTCAGTGATCTCACTCTTAACCTAAAGGCATAACCCTCCTCCTGGGATAGGATGCAATTCAATCTCCGGAAAGCTTGGGGCTGGCTGGCTCGTGATTAGAGCCTGCAAATCATGTGAATCTGTGAATGGCCCTGCTATGCTTTCTCTGTTCAAGCTCCTTTCACAGGGGACCCAGCCCAGCTTTCTTTCTTGACTTGTTCTATACAAACCCAACTCTTAATGGAAAAGCCCCAAGTCCCCATTTTCACTTACTACAGTTAATGACATTGTCCTCAATCTGTTCTCTGGCTCTCTCTGGACTGACCCAATGGATCTGAAGAGCATTTGATGCCTTCCAGAGAGCTGTACTGTTAATTAATCACCCACAGCAGCCTTATAAGGTAAGTAGAGAAGATAGTGTTAGTCCCATCTGAAGGACGAAGACCCAAAATAGGCTAAAGGACTAGATCAAACCAACCCACAGTTGTGAATTTGGACTGCAATCTGACATGGAAGTGTCATACCTGTGATGGAAGAGTACTGGCTCTGGAGCCAGAGGCCCTCGGCTTCAATCTTACCCATGATGCTACCTGTCTGACCTTGGGAAAATCATTAAACCATTCAGAGCCTCAGTTTCTTTATCCGTAAAAGGGGCTGGACTGTATCTGGAGTTCTTAACCTTTTTTTGTATGTCAAGGACCCCTTTGTTGGAAGTCGGGTGAGGTCTATGCACCCCTTCTCAGAGTAATGTTTTCTAATGCATAAAATAAAATACACAGGATTATAAAGAGAATCAGTTATATTAAAAACAGTGATCAAAATACATTAAAAAGCAAAAACAAATTCACAGCTCCAGGTTAAAAGCTGGAATCACCGTTTTGAATCTGGTGCTCATTTCATTACCCTAGCCTGTTTTGACATTTGGTATTCATCCGTTATAGGGCTCTAAAGATAATGTGCATTTAAAAAAAATCAGACCCATGACTTCATTGGTATAGGGAACTCCCTACGCTAATGTCGATGTATACCTGTTCTGCAAATTCCAGTCTTAGAGAGCTGCATGGGGCACAAAGAGGTTAAGAGAGTTGCTTATAGTCACCCAGGCAGCATGTGAAAGAGGCAAGATTTGAACCCCGGCCCCCCATTTTTCAGCTAAGTAGTTATGACACAACACTTTCTCCCAAAGTAAAAAGACACTGATGTGAATTTGGTTCCATAAGCTGTTTTTGCGATTCCTGTTTTTCTTCTTTTTCCTTCAGAAGGGAAAATACTAAAATGACATTTAGATTAATCAAAAAACTGAGATTTTCCTGAAGTTTACAATATCTCACTGGTAGGCATTCTTCTTTACTGAATCAGATCAAATTACCAGATGGGGTGATTGTCTTTTCCTGACTTCTCTACAGAACAGGAATCTACCCCCTGGCCTGGGGAGCCTTCCTTTATAACTCTTTCTGTTAAATATGTATCCTATATCCAAACAGTGATGGCAAATCTTCCTTTCATAATATATGTGGTATATACCCCCTTCTCTCCTTTGACCCTGCTACCATCCTGGTGTGGGCCCCTATCACCTACTGATATGTCTCCCTGCCTCAAATCTCTCCCACCATTATCCACCGAGCTGCCAATCTGATCTTCCTTAAACACAGGTCTGACCGTATCACTCCCTTATAAACTCCAGTGTCTTCCTCCAGTGACTCAAATATAAAATCCTCTGTGTGGTTTTCAAAGCCCTTCACAGCCTGTCCCCTACCTGCCTTTCCAGTTTTCTCATACCTTACTCCTTTCCCATACTTCGTGATCCAGGGACAATGGCCTTCCTGACATCTCCCCATACCCAAGCGTTTCCCTGGCTGAAATTCCCATACCTGAAATTCTCTACTTGCTCATCTCCACCTCCTGGCTTCCCACCTTCTATAAGAAGCCTTTCCCAGTCCTTAATCTAAGTGCCTTCCCCTGAGGTTCCCCCAAATTTCTCCTATGCATAATTTGTTCATGCATAGTTTTTTTGCATGTTATGGTCCTCATTAGACTGTAAGCTCCCTGGAATGGGACTTGGTTGTGGGTTTGGTTTTTGTCTTTCTGTTTATTTTGTTTTTGCCTTTCATTATACCTCCAGCTCTTAGCACAGGGCCTGGCACATAGTAGACTGATTAACTGCCAATCATAAGAGGCTAATACAGTCAAAAAGAATGATAAGTGAATAGACAAGACCTTTCCTGACCTTTGAGAAACAGTGTCCTTTATGAACTCATAGAACAAGAGGAAGGTGGGGACTTGATGAATACCAGAATTCCTAGACATTGTCCCAAACAATCAGCACAATCTCCACCTGGGCCAGAACTGCTGGTTTCAGACATTTCTAGAGAATATGGGCTCTGAGCCAGAGGAGGAAGGTTCAAATACCGCTTCCAACATTTTCTACCTGTATGACCTTTGGGTGAATCATTTCCTCAGCTGTAAAATAAGCCGGTTAGACTAGAAGACCTAAGAAGTTCCCTCCCTTCCCTGGGTCTAAGATGTCATGATCCTAAGCGGTCTTAAAAGACAGAGCCATAAACAAGGGCTGGGCTAGCAGGGCTTCTCTCCAGCATGTCAAAAACACTTTCCAAGCGTGAGCTTCATCCTCCTGGTGGCCAAATCCAACTTCCAACAGGTGAGTTCCCCACCCAACCCCAACTGTTACCTCAGGAACAAAAAGTACGTCATTACATCTCTAATAAAGAGAGCTCCACCGAATCACTGTATCCAGACATGCATTTCACGCTGTCAACAGAATTTCCCAAACTGACAGGGCACCTTGCTCTTCATACGCCGACAAATGGCCCCTGTGCCCGGTGATGTGTAAACTCCAAATGCCAGTAGTTCTGGTAAACAATTACAGTGATTCCACCGAGATAAAGAAAATAACATTTTTCCCATAGTCCTGACTACCCTCTGTAAATTAAGAGCGAACAAAACTCACCTCCCACCTTTGGAACACATGTTTCAATGAGACCAAGTGGCGCAGAGATTATTACCTTGTTTTAAAACGTTCCCCCTTCTACCCCCCCATCCCATGCAGTTTATTTCAAGAAAGCACCGTTCCATCAACACTCAACAGCATTTACTGCCAAATGCTCCATAAAAACTACTTTTGAAGTAATGTGTCAGGGTTTATTATATTCCCTTTGAAGAAAAAGGGGAGGGGGGGAGGTAGAAGACCAAGGGTTACACTGGAAAAGTAGATTTCTGCTTATAGTCACACAACGTATTGCTTAAGTCAGAACAAATATCAAGGTTCATTCGATCATCTAATGTACATTTATACTCTATATATTTGAGACATTTATTTTAGGGTCTGGCTAGGAATCTGGAATCCAACTCACAGACACTACATCCAATTTAGGGGTATTGTTATTCGGTTGTATTTGAGGCACTGTCCTAGGTAAGAGGGCAGAGAGGACAATGACCCTTCTCTCAAGGAGCTCACAATCTAAGAGGGTGGGAGGAAGACACCAGCAAAAAAAAATGATGATACAAAGGAGACTGTGCTAAAAAGAAGCAAGTCCCAACAAAGGGCAAGGAATAATTGGAGGAAAGGGATGAAAGCCATGGAAATCTTTGTTGGAAGAGGTGCCCCTGAGTTGGGCATTAATATGAAGGTCTTAGCTTATGGGTTAATACTATAGAAATATGTCAAACAGTCTTTATTTGAAACTATATATTGTGATGATAGCTAGGTGGCACAGTGCATGGAGCACCAGCCCTGGAGTCAGGAGGACCTGAGTTCAAATCTGCCTTCTGATACTTACTAGCTGTGTGACCCTGGGCAAGTCACTTAACCCTGATTGCTTCCCCTCCAGAAAAATACATATTGTCTTTTTCCCCCTCCTTGTGTTGCAAACAAATTTATCAGGCAATGCTTTGCCCGAAAGGCAGCAGTGATTGGTATAGTAAATAGAGAGGTACTTTTGAAGTCAGGAAGATCAGGATTCAAGTCCTACTTCCTACACATGCTGGGCTGGGTGATTCTGGGCAAGTCAGTATCAGCATCCCATACATAAGACTATAAGTTGCAAAGTAAATGCTAACCTGCTCTGGTAGAAGGTATTCTCTGCCAAAAGTTTTCTATACCAATGAAACATAGGCCTATTTCCTATTTCTATCCCCTGTATTTATCCAATAATGTAGTTGAAATGCAGAAGAGTAAGGATTCTCAGAGGTGGCATTAATGACCAACCACAATTCCAGAGGGTCAGTACAGAAAAACGCAATGCTATTTTTTTTTCAAGAAACAGCAGAGGGGCAGGGAGCAAGCATTTACTCAGTACCTACTATGTGACACATGCTGTCCTAAGCAATCACGGTATTATCTCATTTGATCCTAAGGGAGAGAGGTGGGGAGGAAAAATATTCCAGTATTAAAAAAAGCCTGTGCAAAGGCCAGAGATAGAATGTTCTAGGTAAAGGATAATAAGAAGTCCAGTTTGGGCTGGACCAAAGAGGAAATGAAGAGGAGCTCAGAGCTAGAGTTAACAGGGAACTCCTCCACCATCTAATCCAACTCCCCCATTTGACATATGAGGAAATTGAGTGACACCTGGCAAGTTAAAATGACTTTTACACAGGCCGTAGTGGTCAGAGGCACATTAGAACTACAGCCACCTCTTTATCTCATCTATTATCTAGCCCAGGGGTGGAGAAACTATGGCCTCAAGGCCCTCTAGGTCCTCAAGTGCAGCCCTTTGGCCAAATCCAAACTTCACAGAACAAATCCATGTGGCCCTCTAGGTCCTCAAATGTGTGGCCCTTTGGCTGTCATGGCCTCAAGTTTGTCCCAGTCAAAGGGCCACACTTGAGGACCTAGAGGTCCACAGGTGGCCTCGGGGCCGCAGGTTCCCCACCCCTGAGCTAGCTAATTGATGGTCTTTCTATCATCTATCACTTTTCAACCCATCTATTATTTATCTTGTATCGATTTGTCTATCTACATGGCCTTTGTTTATATAAGGTTGCCTTGGAAGTAAAAAGAAAAAAGGAGAAAGTTGAAGAAAAGCAGACTTTTCCCTTTTTTCTTTTATCTCAAGGAGCAGGCTGATGGCTGGTGGGAGCCCATCTGTGAGCATGTGAATCTTTCCCCAACCTGGACCAACCAGCTTTTTGTACCATTTCGTATTTCTGTGTACTCTGACCAACTCAGTCCCCCACTTCCACCAATAACATCCCCCATTCTCCTGAACTGCTAGGCTCCTCCCCTCAAAATTATCTGAGTATTCCTTTTCCTTTACTTTCCATGCAGAATATACATCTACACTGTGGGCTGATCTCTTGGTTCGGCAGTGCCTCTGGGCTTTGATCCTTTCCTCTCTAACCTCATAGAAACCACACTAGGCCCAGCCCTTCCCATCTTTCATTTCAGTCTCTGCCGTAATTGCTCGCTGGCCTCCTGGCCTCCAGTTTCCTCCCCGTCTAAACCCTCATTCTCATCACTAGATTAGTCTTCGTAAAACACTTGGTTTTATAATGTCAATGCCCTGCTTATGAACCTACAACGGACATACTGAATCATAGTCATATAAATTTTATTAATAATATCTGACATTTATATAGCACTTTAAGGTTTACAAAGCTCTTTAATGCATTACCTCATTTGATTGCCACAATAATCCTGAGTTAGGTTCATAGATATTGTCCTTATTTTTCAGATAAGAAACCGAGGCTCAGAGAGGGTCACTGACTTGCCCTATGTCACACAGCTAGAAATCGTTGTTGAGGACAGGAGTATTCAAACCCAAATTCAAATTCAAAAATTCAGATGTTTGTCCTGACTTCAAATCTGATTTTTTTTTCACTGTACCATATTACTTTTCTAATAAGAAGAGAGATGAGCAAAAAATCTGTGGTATTTCCTCAAATCTGAAAGTCCAAGGGTACATTCCATGCATAAGTAATGAGGCACAAAATTCTTAAATTGAGGTTTGCTGTTTGTTTTGGGGAGAGTGCATCATTGCCATGGTTACTTCAAGTCACCCTTATATAAACCAAGATCATATAGATAGAGAGATAGAAGATAGATAACAGATGATAGATGATAAAAAGATAATAGATAAGATACATAGAGGAGATATTTGAGATAGATAAATATACAGAGATGGCAGATAAATGGAGAGAGCTAATAGATAACTATATAGAAATAAAACAATGATGGAGAATCACAGATAAGAGATAAATAATGGAGATAGAGAGATAGAAAAGAGATGAATTATCAACAGAGATAGAAAAGAGGCCATAAATAATAGAAAATGGAGATAGATAATATAGAAAATGCAGATAAATAATAGATAAGTATTTAGAAATAGAAAAAAGATATAAAAAATGGAGAGAGAAAAGAGATGAATAGATCAAAATAGATAACAGAAATAGAGAGATAAGAACAAATGGAGAAAGCGATAATAGATATACACCTGCAAAGAGATAGAAAGATGATATATAGATCTATATTAAGAAACCAGATGAACAGAAAATGTATGAATGGTTTAGCTATTTACACTTCATTAAGACTAATTACTTGTTATTTTAAAGAAGATTATTAGATGCCATAGAATCATAGGATCAGATCCTAGGATGACTTTAGAGATCATCTAGTCCATCTCGTCAAAGGTGACATGATGAATTTTGCTGGGTATGCCAAAGAAATCTATGGCACTTACATCTGCAATTCCATGTGCTTATACAAATCTCCCAAATCTCCCCGGGTGTGCTGCCATTCCTCATGGCAAAAAATATCACTGTGACTAACAAAAGCTGAGAATCACTAATCCGTTCCAGTCTCTACCCTCCACACATGAAAAATAAGTTAAATGAATTAGCCAAGCTAACAAAAGTAGTTAATGGAAGAGAGAATTCAAACGCAGACAAATTGAACGTCAAAGAGAGAATTCAAACTTAGACAAGTTGAACCTGACTGTCACTCCAGCATATTTAGAAGGATGGACAAGTATCTACGCCTACTCAAGGTTCTATATGGCTCCCTCCTTGGTACATACACAGACATCCTCCACCTGCACCCAAGAGTCCATGTAGAAACTTGAGAATTATTATATAGCAATTATATTAATTACCAATTATAGAGTTAGATAAAAAACCAAACAAAGAACATTTTACAAAGCTTTTCAGGGGTCAATGCTTGTCTAGTACTTATAAAGCACCTGTTTCTGTTCTTCCAGGGACCTTCCCAAAGACACAATAAAGAAACAATAAATAAAATAAAAAGTCAAAGAGATCAAATTTGCTCTCCCAGAAGGGAACCCTAGTATCTATAGAGCAACCAGGACATGTGGGATTCTTCCTACAGGGATTAAGGACCTAGGATGATCGCCTAGGACTCATCCTTTAGGTGCTTGTGTTAATAATACTGATCTATTCAAGGCAAGAAGGAAAAGAGACTGAAAACAGAAAGAAGGTAGTCCCTTTTCTAAGCCAACTCAGTTTCAGCTAAGCATCTCCTGAGTCATCAGATCTA
This sequence comes from Trichosurus vulpecula, assembly GCF_011100635.1. Lineage (NCBI taxonomy): Eukaryota > Metazoa > Chordata > Mammalia > Diprotodontia > Phalangeridae > Trichosurus > Trichosurus vulpecula. The sequence continues at coordinate 241,980,078 of NC_050578.1, forward strand.
ACAGCTCTCCAGCCAATTAGAAGACTTTTGCCATCACACAGTACAAACCCTTCAATCATATATGGTTGGGAGCATTCTGTCAAAGCTCCACATGTTGCATTGGAACCAGGAAGGAGGCATCTGTGCATGTTCAGTACAACCTAAAAGGAACAGCAAATCTGACCATGCTTTGCAGACTGGGCCCTCACTGTCTAGCCTCCACATTATACTCACGGGAAGCAATTTCAAGAGGGAGGCACCAATAGCAACTGGAGAGTAGTGTTAGAAAAGACCTTATGTATCCACTGGTACTTGAGCTATGCTTTGAAGACACCTCTATAGGGCAAAGGTGAAGAGGGAAGACATCCTGGAGGCATGGGGGAACCACCTGAACATACACAAAATAGAGAATGTTTGATACAGATTTAAAGGTAAGAAGTAAGTGTTTACTATATCCCTATATTAAGCACTACAGATACAAATACAAGTAAACAAGACAATCCTTGCTCCTAAGAAGCAGCATAAAGACAATATATAACAGGGAGCTGGAAACTGGGGATGGGAACATACACCTGGTACCATGTTTGAAATGGCTTGGAAAGGAGGTGAAGACCTAAATCCAAGCAGATCCACCTCTCAGAACCCAGGGTTGTTCCAGGGAAAGAGTCCAAGATTCTGGTGGGAAGAAGGTGAGGGTGGCATGGCATGGAGATGGCCAGGAAGTGAGGTGTTTGGTGAACAGCTAGTAGGTCAGTTTGTCTAGAGTGCCCCTAATGCAGAAAGGAGTGCAAGAGGAAAGAAGTCTGGCCAGGTTAGAAGTGACTTAGTGCACAGTCATAGGGCATGTAACCTCAGAACGGCTGACTCAGGCTACCTAACCCAAAGCCAGAAACAGTGTAGGAATTGGCAAGGCAAGGACAAGTTGGTGGTTTCAAGGAGAACACTGGAAGAGCATGGGAATTAACCTAGGGAAGCAAGAGAATATAGTAGGACAGAGATGGAAATCTCTCCTGATCAGAATGAAAAGCCGAGGGTTCTTGAAAAGAGTCATTAGGAGCATCTGCACATTTAACAAGCACATGAGTGAGAACACTGGGAGTTCTAAAACATGAAGCCTAGTCCTAGCTCAATTGAACTGCCTGTATGATCCTGGGAAAGTCATTGCACCTCAATGCATCTCCATTTCCAACTCTTTGAAACAAGATTCCAGAGAAGAGTAACCAGGAAAAGCAGGAGTTTTGAGTCCATGGCATATCAGTCAATGAGCATTTGTGTCAGGCACTCTCCTACAATGTTAGAGATAAAAAGAAAGGTAAAAGACAGTCTCTGCTCTCCAGGAGCTCACAATCTAATGAGGGAGCTCGCTACCCCTTGAACGAATCCAGGATGTTTAGCTTGGAAGAAAAAAAAGTCAGGAGGAATTGATGGCTATCGTCAAGTATGTGAGAGGCTGCCATGTGGAAAAGGGATTTAACTCATCCAGTTTGGCCTCAGAAAGTAGAGCTAGAAGCAATGAGTACAATTTGTATAGGGGAGATGGGGAGATATGTATGTGTGTATATATATGTACATGTGTACACATGTACACACATATCTATACACATATGTATATGTATGTGTGTACATATATACATATATAGCTACATACACACACATATAAAATCTGTCTAATGATTACAGCTCTTACAAAATCAAATGGGTTGTCCTGGAGACCATGGGCCACCTTTTCCTGAGGTCTTCAAGAAAAAATTGCTATACTATGCTATGATGTGCTATAACAGAGATGATTCTGTGGGCTCTTTGTTGGATTAGATAGCCACTCTGACATTTTAGGATTCTGCGGCCTGTTTTTTCGTTTGTTCATGTATCCCTCCAGGGTGCCTGGAACATGGTAGATGCTTGAATGCTTGTGGATAGCTTGGTTGGGTAGAAAGAACACTGTCTCTGAAGACCTGGGTTCAAATCCTGCCTCTTATTCTGACTTTTGTGTGACCTTGGGAAAGTGACTTAACCACCATGAGCCTGAGACTCAAGTTTCTCCTCCATAAAAGGAGGGGATTAAACTAAATGGCTTCTGAGATCCCTCCCAGCTCTAATTCTACGAACCTATGAAAAAGGTCAGACTAAATGATCTCAATGCATCACTTAAGTGCACGGATTTGTGAATGGTGCTGTGGCCACAGGGACACACAGATGGACCATTCAGATTGCTTTTTTCCAGCTGGTATGAAGGTTAATTGTCAAGCAGCAGATCTATTGTTTAACAGGAGCTGAGATCAGTCATCCTCAGGACCTAAATAAGAGGAAATCTCGTTACTTCAGTGCATAGGATGACACAATAGATGGATCACCCTGGAGCACCAATTGGCCAATCTACCTTCAAATAATCAATTCAATTGATTGTTTGAGGAAGGGTCTCCAGGTCACTTGGTTAGTCTAAAAGAATGGATGAAATCGTTGCCAAAGATAAAGTTCCATGTGAAAATTTACATCTGAATTTCTTTGCTTGCATATGTTCAAGTGAAAGAGAATGTAGCCACCAAAAAAGAATGCGCCACCAAATCTCAGAGATAGAAGAGACCTTAGGGGTTGAGCTTACCCTCCTTACAAAGAAAGAAAAAGAAAAGCCTTTAGAACATCTGGTGTTGTTCACTGGAAAGAATACTGGATCTGTAGGCAGAACTACTCAGGTCCGAACTCTAGCTCTGTCACTTACTGTCAGTCAGTCAATAAATATATATTAAACCCCTACAATGTCCAGAAGCTTACATTTGAATAAGGAAAGCAATACTTTAAAAGAGTGGAAAAAAGAGGGTGGAAGGAAGAAGAATATACCTAGCTTGGGGGCATGATGGAGAAGTAATAAACTTCCCTTATTTTTAGCTTCCTAAGAACTTCCTGAAACAAATATTTAAAGATAGTGATAAACACTAAAAATTTTGTCTAAAACATAAAAATGTCATCTTTGTGAAAAGATTCCCTTGGATATTTTTCAAGAAGTACTAAGAGGTTGAAGATGAGAACGTCATCTTAGAAATTAAACTAAAAGCAGTCCTGAGCTCTAGAACGCTGGGTAGCCCAAGAAAGCGTCGTCAAGGCATCAAGTCACATAAAACAATCTCCACCTTTACATACATGGATTATCATTGTCAAGAGTGATGAAAACTACAGCAAAGCTCTTTATGCTTTCTAATTTTGAGACATATGATTTTAGACAAACTACAGTGATATCTGGACTTTAATTCATTTAGAAAAGCAAATGAGGCCTACATTCAATATTCTATGTATCTCCTTTCTCCCTTACTTCCATTCAACCCTTCTCTGGTCCCCCTAAGAAGTGATTTTCAAAGAGTTGTCCTGGACCCATCCTGTAAGCCTTTCCAGTTTGGCAGGATCTGCCAAAGCCTGACCTCCACTGTTTTAGGAAGCCAAGTTCATCTGGGCACATCCATGAGGCATCAGTGCTGGGCATCAGCAGGGCAGACGCATGGATTTTTAAAGGAATAACATATACAGAGGACTCTGTAAAATTAGCTATAAACAAGATTCTATAAACTAGATCCTATTTTTCTACGTATATTTTTAATTTACATTATAGGTTCCATATAAATAAAGACCTTTGAAAATTTATTTTTGCATTCTCCTAAGTGTTGAGCATAGCTCTCCATATCCTTGCTTAGGAAAGTTTGTTGAGTGAATGAGGAGGGCTTACTCTTCTGCATTTGGTTTCTTCCATCTTAGCATGCTTCCAAAATAACAGAATCTCAAGAATTGGAAAGGACTCCGAGTCCAGCCCTGTTCTCAGCAGGCAATTTCTTGCTTAAGAAGACATGTGGACTCCACTTTTTGACCTCCAGCATAGGGAACTCACTACCTATTCAGTCACTACATTCCACCTCTGGACAGCTCTAATTGTTAGGAAATTGCTTGTTTTAAATTTTTCCTTGTACCCCTCAAAATACCCTTATCTGCCAGGAGTACTCATTGTTAATAGTTCTTGTCTCTGGGGCTATGCAACAGAAATCTAAACCCCTAGTACAGTATAGCTTTAAAAACTGAAGCCAGGGATCATGTCCTCCTAAATTATCTTCTTCCCAATCACTTCAACCAATCTTGGTATGAGAGTCTTCATGTGATGTTTTTATGCTGGAGAACAACTGTAGTCAGAATGGTAGCTACCTTCAAGCATCTGAAAGGCTGTCCCAAAGGAGAGTTTGTGTGTGTCCAAAGAAGAGGATGGGGTGTGTGTGTGTGTGTGTGTGTGTGTGTGTGTGTGTGTGTGTGTGTGCGTGTGTGTGTGACTGGCTATTGGAAAAGCCTAGTGAAAGGGAAAGGGATGGGAAAATGTGCCAGGAACCATGCTAAGTACTTTACAAACATTATCTCATTTGATCCTATAGACTCTTTCTCAGAATGTTTTTAAATCCAAAAAGAAAATACCATAGGATTGCAAAGGAACTCAACGATTAAAATGAGAAATTAAGCGTGGTAAGTAAAACAAAATAATGTTTAAGCTCTTGGACTCCAGGTCCACAGACCCCATAGACCCCTCTGGAATTAGACTTGTTTTGCTTGGTTGTCATGGGCCAAACTAAAAGCACTGCATCTAAGTTGCAAAGAAATGGGTGGCTTTATGCTTGCCCTAAGTGAAAGTAAAGTGAAATAAAACAAAACCCTCAAATACAACTTCCTGCCAATTAGCAACATCTCCAAAGGTGGAATGAGCTGCTCTGGGAGTTGGTGGGTTTCGCCTTGTTCAGGTAGGAGCTGGACCAGGTAGCTTCCGAGGTCCATTCCTGCTCTCAGATGCTCTGATAAAACCAGTGAAAAGAACCCATTACTCTTCCTGCCACTGGCCATTTCAAACTCCCCCATAGTTATCCAGTGAACGCACTGATCTAACTTATCTGTAGCTTAAACAGTCTCCACATTTAGGCTAACAGCGGAATCAGCAGCCTCATTTCCTGCTGCACGGTGAGGGTTTTTTTTTTATCAATAATGTAGTTAATAAGCAGAGGTTTTGTGGGCAACCGCACAATGTTAGAGGTTATCCAAGAACACTTACTTTTGCTTATACTTCCATCTTAAAAAATTAATGAATAAAGAAATTCTCAGTGGGGGGAAGAAGGGGGACGCTCACATTTATCACGCACGCTCCTGACTTTTGAAGTCAGGCAATAATTACTGCTGTGTTAAATCATTTATTTTATTTCCTTGAAGGGGGATGGGGGAGTGATCTCCCCATGAATTATGGTTCGGATAAAAATCTGCCTTAAGGATACCTTTTAAAAAGTCAATTTAAAAATACATTTCATTCTGATAACAATGCTCCCCCCCCAAAAAAGGCCATTGATGCCTAAGATGGATTTTCTGTTCTTATTGTATATGTTGTTTTGTGTGTGTTTGAAAGAGAGAGAGGGGGAGAGGGGGGGGGGGGGAGAGAGAGAGAGAGAGAGAGAGAGAGAGAGAGAGAGAGAGAGAGACCGACAGAGAGAATGTAGTCAAATGACCCCCCCCCATCCCCACCCCAAAGCTCACATTCCTTTGCAGGTTCCAACCAACTCTGATTGGCATTCCCACTTAGCCAGCTGAAGGCCTTGCTAATAATGGCACAATCCGATTAGCAATCACTTGCTTCACAATAAGAGATCGTCTTCAAATTCCCATTTATTCGTGGAATTTACCAGTATTTGTTGAATCAGAATCTCTGGCTTATTCCAGAAGATGTTTTCAGGCATTGGGGGACGGATGGGAATACTACAAAGGAGTGTGTATTTCTTAGCTCTGGAGTTTGGAACAGACTTGGGTTCAAAGAAACAGAAAGGAGAGGAAAAATCTCTTGATTTCCAACACCCCCCCCCACTAACTACCCCCCCTCCCACCCCATGCCAATATCAATGCAAGAAGCTCTAGGAAGAGGAAAAACAGCCTGCATCCCATAACATTTTATGACACAAAATGAGATGGAAGAGAAGTAATTTCACTTCTGCCATTCGCTTACAAGCAGTGTAAATGCAATCTCTCTACTGATTACATTTTAAAACAAAAGACTGAATCTGCTTATTTATTGAGTGGTGATAGAGACATACCAAAAAAAAAAACATGCGCTCTGCTCTCCTCCCCACCCCCATCCTCACCCCAACTCTGACCCACAGGACAACAAAAACAAAACCCTCTGCTTGGAGGTTTTTTCATTTCTAATGAAAGAAAAATGATACTCTTTTGAACACTGGCTCGACCCAATATTTTAAAATGCCCAGTTTCTGTCCTCCTCAGTGAACAAGGTCAACTGAATGGGTGATCATAATCAGCCCAAGCCCAGGCTCTACACACATGCAAACATGTCCAGCGTCTTTACTTTTTGTAGCTTCTGATAAGAGTATGAAGAGACACAATGACTTGCTTCACATTTGATGTCATAATGTATGTATTTCAGGGTATTCTGTCTCTATCTGTACATGGGTATGTGCATATGAAAGAACTAGCATGGGATCAGCCTCGGACTCAAAACCCAGACATACTTAGGTTCAAGGCCTATCTCTGATATTTTCTAGATGTGTAACTATGGACAAGCTCCTTAGCTTCTCAGTACCCCAGGCAGCTAAGTCACTAAATGATAGGGAGACTGAGTCTCTGCATCAGTGAAAACACTTCCTATGCCAGGAGTTCCTAAACACAGATTAAATTGTAGGTCTGACCAATGCACAGACAGATATAAATACCCCTCCGTGCATATCCATGTCTGTCTGTCTATCTATCTGTCTATCTATCTATCTATCTATCATCTATCCATCCATCCATCCATCCATCCATCCATCCATCCATCCATCCATCCATCTACCAACCCAGCTACCTACATATCTTTCTAACTACTTTTGGAGGGGCAAGACCTTTCATTTCATTGGGAATTTAATGTAGATCAGTACTTGCTCTGTGTCTTACAGACTTAGAAAGTTCCTCAAGGTACTGAGAGGTTAAGTGATTTGCCCAGGATCACAGAGGTATCAGACGTAGGACAAGAAACCAGGCATATTTTCTGGATTCTAAGACTGGCACTCAATCTACCATACCATTATTTTATGACACATTCTTTCCTCTCTTCTTTCTCTCCCTCTTCTCTCTCTCTCTCTCTGTGTCTGTCTCTGTCTTGCATACACTTGCAACATTACAAATGCATAGGTATATTATATTTTTGTTTTATTTCTACGTTTCTATCAGTGACAGTAGCCTACTACAGTCAAGACACCTACTAGCAGAGATCCTAAATTCAAATGAACAAGATTATCTATTAAATGCCTTCTTTGTGGGAAGGCACTGTGTGAGATGCTGAAAATACAAAGACAAAACAAAAACAAAAACAAAACACAGAACAATCTCTGCTCTCAACAGATTTGCATTCTCTTGGAACAGTGCAACCAGTACCCAGATCAGGAAATGGAAAACATGCTAAGTAAATGCAAAGGTATTACGACCAGGGAGAAATAAGTTGGGAGTTGATCATTCCAGTTCTACACATTGTTATCATCACCTAGAGTCTGAATTTCAATTATATCATTTCCATATTGTGATGCTCAAGATTAAAGACCAAATGGGGAATTGCTAGCAAACCCTGCTTGAAAGCAGCCTACACCTTGGAGAACAGGTGAGCTGCCTCCAGTGCTTTCAGTTCCTCTGATGCTGTCTTCAAAGCTCCAGCAGGGACCATTGATTGGCTCACCAGCCTATAAGACTAGATTATTTGTAATGGACAGAGATGCTAGCCATCGCCTTAGTTCCTGGATCATCGCTGCCCACGTGATGGGAGATGAAACTCCCCTCCATAAAGAGGAGACATCTCAGCAGCCAACTGTGCCTCAGTTTTAACATAAAGAAGCTTACTTAATGTACTGCCTGCCACCTGCTACTGAGCATTTTCCAAGAAGGAAATTGCACAGGGCTGGAAATTCGCTTATGGAGCAAATGCGTGGTGGTGGCAGAGTTTCTCAGACCTCATGAAGAATACATGCAGTGTCTACCCGCTCATGGGCAATGCTAAATTATGGATAACAGAAGCAATTTTCTGTGCAATCATTGCATCAATCTTTGGTCCAAGACATCATTAACCAAGCAAGAGCCTTGGTATACTTCTCAAACATGGCCCTTGATGCCTGATATTTAACCCCAGCCAGAGTATGAAACTATACCTGAACCTTGTCAAAATAAGTGTGCTGAAGCATCAAACCCTTCTCTTGGACAGAAAAGACCTGGAAGTGTCTAGATATGCTCCTCGCACAGTGCGACTGAACACCAGGCCAGGAATCATCCGATTTCATTGGAATGCCACATCTTCTCCAAGCCCATGGCTCTTGTCCACACACTTCTGCATCTCACATCACAGCAAAAATGCAATTACAATCCAAATGTGCAGTTTTGAATTGGGAAGGGCAGTGGTTCATACAGGAGCCCTCAAGGCCAGCAGAGACTGCTAGGTTAGAGAGACATAAAGGACAAATTTGGACATTAAGGGCTTGGAAACCATTTTGCTTAGGTCGTTTGTGCTGTCTTCTCCTCCCCAGCATCCACTGTGAACAGAAAGGCTCCTTCACAATAGACCATCCCAGGGGTATAATATTTACAGTAGAGAAGAAAAAGAACTGTCCTCAAAAACACTGTGACTGTAACAAAACACTGGCTAGTGAAGGGATGGAGGTGGGAGAGGGACCAGGTATGTCCAGAAAAATAAAATTGAAGAACAAAACTGAAATATGTTTGAGGAAATTTCATGAGCAGTTAAATAAATAAATACATGAATGATTGAATGAATAGATAAATAAGTAAATGAACAAATAGGTAAATAAATAAATAGGACGACAAAGTAAATTTGAAAAGAAGGGGAATGCCCCTTACATCAGAAAAAATACTTTGGAGAAGAAAATATCTCTCTCTTCTTTCAATCAATCAGCAAGCATTTTTATATGTACTATGTGCCAGGTTCTGTACTTGGCTCTGTGGATAAAAAGGGAACCTGTTCCTGTCCTCAGGGAGCTTCCATTCAAAGACAATGACATAAGTATGTGAGTATATACAGGCTGCATACAAAAATAGAAAAAAGGCAGTGAGAAGGGGGAATGAGGCATTAGCATGTGGAGGAATTACAGAACTCTTTCTGCACTTATGATCTGAGCTCATCACACACTCTTAGCCCCATACAACTGACAATTCCCAAAGCAGATGTTCTCAAAGTATGCTCTACTGACCTATGAGTCCCTAAGACCTGTTCAGGATGCCCATAAAGTGAAAACTATTTTCATAGTAACACTAAGACATTATTTGCCTACAAAAACACTGCTCCAACTACATATCTATGTGAGGCCAGATTTTCTTCACATACTTCAACCAAAACAACGTATCGACAGACTGAATGGAGAAGCAGATATGAGAATCCAGCTGTCTTCTATTAAGCAAGACATCAAAGAGATTTGCACAAGTACATAAAAAAACAAACAAACAAACAAAGGGCTCTTTTTTTGAACACACAGTTATTTTTCACAGTGATGGATTCACTATCGTTCATTTTAAATGAATAAACTTTTAAAAAAATATCGACAATTTATAATACTATAAATGAACAAAAGCTCTTTGGGGTCCTCAATAACTTTTAAGAGTATAAAGGGGCACTGAGATGAAAATGTTTGAGAACCACTGATTTAAAGCACAGGAGGTTCCTGGTGTAGAAGCTGCATGCATCATGCAACCATCTACAGCCTAGTGGCTTCAGCCTAGTGGCTAAGTCCCAGGGAAGTGGCTGAGGCTCTAAGAAGAAATCAAGGAACTTGAGCATCATACAGATCAGACATATCAGAGTTAGGGCTTGAACCTTGGTCCTTCTAACTCCACACCCAGCAAGCCTTTATCCACCTGGCCACACAGCCCATTAGACACTATTATTCTCTGATGCTTTCATAGATATTAAGTGTTGTCTCTATTGTGATACTAGGGAAGTCACTTAGCCTCTATCTAAGACTCGGGGTTGCTGAACAAGCTTTGATTTGATTTCGTAGAGGAAATTTCCTTATCAGGATTTCTCAGCACCAGTGAAAAAGCAAGCCTAGTCAAAACAAAATAAAATTAGATAGCAAGCTCCCTGAGGACAGAGGCTACCTAACACAGCATTAAAAAGGGCACTATATCAGGACCCAGGGGAACCAGGCTCTGGACCTTGCTCTGCCACTAAACAGCTGTGTGAATTTAGCCACAGTACCGTGGACAGAGCACTGATTAAGCAATCAATAAGGATTCCACTTGGCCCTAACAGTATCTGGAGGTCTCCCACTGTATCTGGGGCCATCTCCAGGTGTCCTGATCCACATCTTCCCATTGGACTCCAGAGGAGAGAGTGAGGCCGATCACTTTGCACAGTACCACCTCACTTAAATCCAATTCACTTGCAAGTCATAGCAACCACCTTGCCAATGTCATGGTCCTCTTTGAGAACAAAGGACAAACAACACCAGCAACAGCAGCAGCCACAGCCTCCTGAGATGAAGAGGACTGGGGGGGAAATACTGATGCTGTTGCTTACTATAAACATCCTCTTGGGTAAATTACTTAACCTCTCTGGACCTCAGTTACTCATCTGTAGAATGACGGAGTGGAAGACATGACTTCCAAGATCCCTTCTAGTTCAAGCTCTATACATAAATAGGAAGACATCGGGAAAAGATAGTGTCTCAAAAGTCTTAGTGCAGTTGTAGCCTCTAATAGCTTTAAAGTACACTAAGACTTTGGGGACAACTTGCCCTTATTCCTTTTGGGTGGCAGTTCTCCTAACTGAGAAATGAAGAGATTAGCCTAAATCAGTGGTCCTCAAAAGGTGTGCCAACCCTGACATCTAGCCAACCAGGCACTAACTGTATGGAACTTAGGCTTGTAATCAACTCATGTCCACGAGGAGTCTCCTAATTCTCCCAATGTGTTGCCAACTTAAATATTCAGTGTGCCACGATTCATTGAGCCAAGAGTTACTGTGCTATGAGCCAGAGTCTGTGAACCAAAGAGCCTGTAGTCACCACCCCCAATAAACGCCTGTTAATTATCTATGTAACATAGCACTCAATGATGATGATGATGATAGCCGCCATTTATATTGTATTTTAAGGTCTGCAAAGCATTTTACATATTATCTCATTTGATCCTGCCAACAATCCTATGGGGCAGGTGCTATCATTATCTACATTTTCGAGATGAGCAAAGCTGAGTGGTTAGGTGACTTGCCTAAGATCATACAACTAGCTAGTGCTGAGTCAGCTCAGGTCTTCCTGAATCTAAGTCTACTGCACTATCCACTATGCTGGTTTCCTGGGCACACATTTGTCTCTCCAACAAACTGTGATCTCCTTTCAACCTGGATCTATGTCTCACATCTCTATTGTACCTAATAATTGTTGACTCATTGACTAAAATACTAGTGGACCATTGCCTGGTAGAAGAGGCTGTCATCTTGCTAGCCCCCCATTTTCCTTTCTACAACTGTGCCTTCTCTATAGATGGCTCCCAATATGATCATTAAGACCTCTACCATGTTCCCTTATTCAATCCTTACGGCACACCAAGCATTCCTTTTCCAAAATCCCAGAGGTGAACGACTTCAGGATAAGGAAGGCAAGCTGAATTAATTTGAAGAATTAATCTGAGAAATGCCAGCAAACAGTGACGGCCATGATCTGCATAAAGAAAGTGGCAGGATCGTCAATAGAAAAAAGGCAGGAGTGCAGCAGGGAAAGGGAGTTAATGTGCATGGTGATCATTTTCATGACAAGGATAGATTTTAAAGACATTGCAAAGAAAAAGGAAAGAGTGAGTTGCCTTTCTATTAATCCAACAGAGCAAGGCGAGATTTAAAATGGAAACCAAGAGGACATGGAAGCTGTATTAGGAGAAGAGATGACACCATTGTTGGGGACAGTCTTCCATCTAGAGATCAGCACATGCTTGGATTTATGGGGTTCCTCTTAGACTTTTCAAAAGAGGAAGTAAATTTTAAAATGGAAGTGATTTCTTATGAATGTGATTCAATTTGTGGTTATTATTCTTATGATATAAAGATAAAAATATAGATACCTTCTTGATCTTCTTTCCTGAGAATGGGAAAATTCAGGATGGGAAGCAGGCCATCCTGTCCTCTGTCCCCCAATTGCTCACTGATGACCAGACCATCTGCAAGCTGGGATTAGATGATTTCTTCTTTTTCCCTTCTCCAGTTTCCAACAATGGGTCACAGACATGCAATCCCAAATATCAGGAACCTTCCCAGGCATATCCTATTCTGATCACCTCCCACTCAGTCCTCTCCGTTCCCAATTCCCACACCCATGCACACAAGTGAAACACAACACTTGGGTTGCTTAAATAGTTGGTTGCTTGAATTATCCTTTCAACCTCACTTATAGCACCTAGTATAGTCGATGTTAAATAAATATTATTTGATGAATGGCGTGCTAATCTCTAAATTTAATTCCATTCTTTAAAAAAATATATCCAAGGGCCTACTGTATTTAAGGCACTGTGCACATAAATGGTGGACTGAATTCAATGCTGTTTTCCAGTCATTACAGGTGATCTTTAAATTGTAACTAAGTATATAGTCAATGATGGAAGGGCTAAAGAAAAATAGGTACACAAATACACTGTTAGTGGAGCTATAGATTAGTTAACTATCCTAGAAAATCATTTGGAGTTAAGAAAATAAAAGAGTAAAAAATATTCATAGTTTTTGATTCAGAGATCCCACTGCTAGGCTCATGCTCCAGGGAGAAAAAAAAGAAGGAAGGAAGGATGGGCAGGGAGAAAGAAAGAAAGGAAGGAAGGAAGGATGGGAAATGAAAGAAGGAAAAGTAGGGAAGAAGGAAGAAAAGGGAGGGAAGGAAAAAAGAAAAATCCCATATATGCCAAAATATGCATAGCAGTATGTTGAGGTAGCAAAGAAATATAAAGTAGATGCCCATTGACCGGGGTAGAACTCACTGTAAGAAATTATAAAGAACTGGAAGAATTCAGAGAAACACAAGAAGAGTTATATGAACTGATACAGAATAAGGGAGAGGCAAGAAAACAATACACATAGTAACAACAATGAAAATAGGAAGAACAATAAAATAAAACTGAATGCTATATAAGGATGACCAAATTTTGCCTCAGAAAAGTGAAAAGAAAATGTGCTGCCCTCCCTCATCCCCATGAGCAAGGTGAGGGACTACGAACATTCCATCTCATCTGTAGTCAGACATGATCCATTTATTGGTTAGTTTTGCTGACCTAATTATTGGATTTTTTCCCTAAATTATGATATAAGAGAAAGCTCATTAGGTGAGGAAAGTAGACATATTCAGAAAATAATGTAGTGTTAAAAGGCATCAAAGAAAGCTTAAAATAACTAACCAAATGATCATAGGGAAAAGAGAAATCTGTTGGGGGGGGGGAATCAAGAAAATTAGTACCCATTATTCTTTGAGATCTGAAATCCACAAGGCCCAAACTCTTAGTTCCTCATATGAGGTGAAGAAGATCAAGAAATTAGCATCACCTGGTCCTTGTAGTAAACCAATCAGAACCTCATCATTACTCTCTGAGTTGATGTCTATTAATCAAAAAAGCAGGGGGTGGGTTACAAGCGAAGCCCTATGTTGACTAAAACACCACCAATAAATTTCTGAAAGGCAGAACTCAGCACAAAAAATGGGGTTAGGCGGGTAGGGAGAGCATAAAGGAGAAAACCCACCCCACATGGGAACACAGAGCAGCCAGCCCATACTCTGTTCAGTCTAGAATCATGCATAATGTATCCCTCTAACTGCTAACAGCAGGCCTCGACCAGATAATTTACACTTGTTTTTATGGACATGAGGAACTGATCTTTGAAGTTGTCCCTAATGAGATTCCGCTTGGCCCTAACAGCATCCTGAGAGAGTGTTCCGGTTTTCTCTCCGTGTCCGGTGCATATTTATAATGCAGAATTCAGACTGATTTAAATTGCACTTGCGGATTTCTGTGTTCTGTCTGTTTTTTAAAGAGAGTTGCCCATGTCCCAGGTGAAGGGGGCTCCTTGGTGACCCGACCATATTTTGCCTAAACAATGTCATGGCCCAGCCACTTTAGGTAATTATCAAAGTTGTTGGTTAATCAAAGGACCTTTACCTTCAAGGGCCCATCTCCTCCTACTGTGTCCTACCCTAGAGACTATGCAATCAATTAGTGGCATGCAGGAAAAGAGCACTCTGTAAAAAGCCACATTGTGACACCTTCCTCAGCAGTGAAACCTGAAGGAGCCTGGGGATGAAGGGAAACAATTAAGAAAAACACCTATATTAAAAGGTCCCCAAATTCCAAGCACTTGGGGAAGAAGAATGTTTCTTTGTTGAAAGTTCTCAGCTAGTCTAGGCTCCCTTGTATTATCAGAACCACAGAAGAATAGCCTTTTGGACATGGTCATCTAGTTTTAGTCTTCTTCCTCAGCCCCAATTTTATAGATAAAAAGACTGAGAGACCCAGGGAGGGAAATGACCTCCCTCCCCTTCCCTCTTCTAGTGACCTTCTCTACAATACAAAGTCACAAGCACTTTGCAAAAGTCTAAGCACTATAAAAATGTCATTTATCAGGATGATGATGGTGGTGGTGGTGGTGGTGGTGGCGATGATGATGATGGTTTTGGTGACACCAGTTGGGCTTTAGAAGAGATCCTAGATTTAGAGATGGAAGGGGTCTTAGAGGATATCTACTCCAACTCCCTCCATTTACAGATAAGGAAACAGAAAGATTAAATAGCTTGTCTAAGACAGCATAAGTGCTAAATGACAGGTCTTCTGACTCTTGCTTTTTTGCAGATTTTGCGGGTTTGCTTTTTCCACTCTTTGCCTCTGTAGGATGCTACAAACCCTACTGTAATCATCAATATTCATGATTTACTTTTGTCACGAAGACCTGTGCTTTGCTAATTGTGAATTTCATCAGCTTTGCCTACCAGAAAGGCAACTGGTCCAAGCTCAGAAACTTCAAACACAAACATCATTAAAAATGGCATTTGTATCTTCCACTAAGATTTGCATAGCACTTTATATATGTATTTTTTTGGACAGGGAAAGGTGGGGAAATTGGGGTTAAGTGACTTGCCCAAGGTCACACAGCTAGTAAGTGTGTCAAGTGTCTGAGGCCGGATTTGAACTTAGGTCCTCCCAACTCCAGGGCTGGTGCTCTACTCACTGTGCCACCTAGCTACCCCACTTTATGTATTATTATCTCTTTTGAGCCTCAAAAGAAACTGCCTATGAAGTAGATGAGACAACTATTATTGTTCCTCTGATGGGGAAACTGAGGCTCAGAAAAGTTGAGTGAGTTTGTTGAGTGTCACACAGCTATTAGAGATAGAATTTGAACCCAGGTCTTTTTAACTACACGATACCAGAATGCTTCTCAATAAAGGAGTAGAAAGTGCCCACTCTACCATAGATTCCGTTTTGTTGTGGGTCAACATCTAGTCTTCAGTCTGGCCCTTTCCACACATGTAATATATCACTATACTCTAACCAGTACATGGCCACCTCAGCACTAACATCTGATGGAATCCTTTGGACTCACCAGAAATCAAAGATATCTTCTCAATATGGCTCTTCCTTAAAATGGAATTTTCTTTAAATAAAAGGTAGGCTCATAATTAAAACAGATGAGTTACATGGGGAAGAAGAATAGTAATTGCTTATAGTGGGACAGCCACTGAACTCAGAGTTAGGTGACCTAGGTATGAGTCCTAGTTCCAATAAAAGGCAATCCCCTTGAAGGCAGGGATGGTTTCATTTTGTCTTTGTATCCTCGGGATCTAGTACAGCACTTGATACATAATGACAGCACAGTAAATGATGGTCTAGTGGCTAATACGGAAATATGTTTTGCATGACTTCATATGTATAATTGACATCATACTGCTTTCCTTCTCAATGGGTAGGGGAGAGGCTGGAGGGAAGAAGATAGTTTGGAACTCAAATTTTTAAAAAAATAAATGCCAAAATAAATAAAGGATAATTATATAAATATAAATAAATGCTGATCATTTATTTATGATCAATTGATAGTAGTGAACTGTGGGAGTTTGGGTCAGTCATTTACCCTCTGTCAGTCTCAACCTCCTCATCTATAAAATGGAGATCGGATCCATATTGCATCCTTCCCATGATTCACCTAATCAGAGGTTGAAATCTCAGGTCAAGGAGGCTGTGGCCTGAGTTTAAGTCAAGTCTACAAACATTACAAGTGGGTTACTGTGTCTTCTCAGGATTAAATGTGTAGAACATGCAACAGCCAAGATTGGAACCCAGGTGTTTTGACCTAAAATTAAATTCCCCCTTATGCCTCTCAAAGTGCCCACAGAGAATTGCGAGAATCCATCCTGCTACCTTTCACATTGAGGCAAGTACTCATAAGATCATAGATTTAGAGCTAGAGGCTTCTCTAGGGTCTCCTAGACCAAACTCTCATTTTATAGATCAGGAAACTGAGACCAATAGAAGGGAAGTGATGTGCCCAAGGTCACAGTCAGCAATTTGAAGTTGGGTCCTCTGACTTTAAACTCAGCATGATTCCCTGGCACAGTGCTGCTGCTATCATTTGAGCTGAATCCCTTAGGAGAAAAGTGTTCTGGAAATTATAAAGCCATATAGAAACATTCACTATTATCATAGAAGTCATTCTATAGCAAAAATTCCCATGATAATGTGATCTGTTTCTCCTTGGTCTTCAGGGAAATCCCAATTTACTAAGCTTAGCCATTGGGTCAGGCCCATATTGAAAAGGTCAAAATGCACCCCCAGTTTCAAAAGCCACTCGAAAACACGGAGTAGTTCAGTAAAGAAATGAATATTTAATCAGGAGTTAAAACAAAACACTCAGTGCCACCTACATCTCAGCTTTCTATAGAGAAAACAAAGCAGGGAGCCCCAATTCCTAGGCTCGCTATGCCACAAACTCCAAGTCCATGGGACCAATGGAATCATCTGCTTTCTGAAGTTGGAAGCAGACTTTGAGGCCTGACAAGGCTCTGATCCACTGATCTGCACATGGGAAGATTCACCAGAAGACAGGAAAGTCTACGTGTTAGCAGAGAAGGTTTAGAAATACTCACTCGGGAATTCATCCAGTTCTGTCCTGAAAAAAACACGGGAGACTAATATAAGTTACCCGTTTTAGCGTGAAATGTAGGCTGTCGAGTATAAACACAGGTTCTCAAAAACAAATGGCTAGAGAATGATGTGTAATTGTAATGACCTATCTTGGCTCTGGAGAAGAGAGGGGGAGACAGACACACACAGGCAGACAGAAATAGAGATGGGAGGGGAGGGGAAGGTGAGAGAGACAGACAGACAGAAATAGAGATGGGGGGAAGGTGAGAGAGAGAGAGAGAAAGAGAGAGAGACCGAGAGACAGACAGAGAAAAAGAGAGACAGATAGAGACAGACAGAGAAAAAGAGAGACAGAAAAAGAGACACAGAGAGAGAAAAAGAGAGACAGAGACAGGCAGAGACAGAGACAAAGAAAGAGGGAACCTGGCTGGGTAGATGGATGGATGAATAGAGAGACAGGTAGACAGAACATTTATTAAGCACTTACTACATACCGAGCCCTGAGACAAAAACAAAATGTATCTCCCTCCTCACCTTGGAAAGGTATGAGACTACGTGCACAAAATATCTCATTCCCTGGTGGAGGTAATCCCGTGCTGATTGGTTTTATTTAACCTTTTTTTATATGAGGGAAAGCCAATTTGGTTGATGGAATATTCAGAAATAATTATATCAAAAACGAAAGGGACCAATGACTTAAAGAAGAAATCATTCAAAGTAGGATAATATATGTCCTAGAAAAAAATATAAGGGTGAGGTTAATAGACATCATTGGTTTTTATATTTAATTTTATTTACATCTTTTGTAATTATTTGAAAATGGGTGCCACTAAAAAACAGACACTAAAACCTCTGATTTTGACCACAGGACCCCAAATAATTGGAATTAATGAAATATTCAAGAAAGTTCAACAAGTTAAGTAAAATATTGCATTCCTGAAAGATAAACACACACACTAAGTTCTGAGTATGATGAAGTATTTACTGAGCTAGGGTACTCTTAGCCATCAGTCTGCATACAAGTTTGCATACAAGTCACCCTTGGATTATAGGTAATTTACTATGGGAAAGGGACAAGTTTAAATGTTTTTAAAACTTGGCAAGTATAAAGCCCACATACAATTGAAGCCTGAACAACTCAATTAATAGTTCACATCCTCAACGTACAATGCATTATATTTCGCCAGAAAAACCTTGTGACATCAGTATCAACCAATCAGGAAGCATTTATGAAGCCTTTACTACAGGCCAGGTTCTGTGCTAAGCACTAGAGATACAAAGACAAGGCAAAAGCAGTGCTTGCCCGAAATGAGCTTATTTGGGGGGAGGGGGAGATGGGGTAGATTTCATCTCCCTATGTCACCCAGGCTGGAAGTTCAGGCACCATCCAGAGGATGATCCCACTGCAGATCAGCATGGAAGCTTTGCCCTTGCTTTCTTTCTGACCTGGGCTGGTTCATGGCTCTTTAGGTAGTTTGATGACCCCCACTCCGGGGACGGACCATGTATATTGGTATTGGACTTAGTGTAGACTTAGTCCGCTGCAACTCAGAATTCCCAAACTAAAGAAATCCAGCAGCTCCATATTCCTGAGTAGAAGAGATTACAGACATACACCACCATATCTGGAGAAGCACACATTTTATGTATGTGCTATATACATGTAGGGGGAGCCAACATGGACACAAATAGGTACACACAAGACCCCTATAGATTAGGTGGAAATTGACCATAGAGAAGATAACAGGAGCATCATTCCCATTTTACAGATGGAGAATTTAAGATTCCAAGAAGCTATTTGTGGGAGAAAAATTCCTGACTGAATCTAGGGGGCATAATGAACAGCGAGTTCAAGTCCCTTCCCACTGCTGTCACATACTGGAGGTGTGGGAATGTATAAGTCATTTAACTTCTCTCTACCACAATTTCCTCATCTATAAAATAAGAAAGGCTTGACTTGGAAGGGATCCCTAAGGTACATTTAAACTCTAAATCTGTGAACCTATTTTATTGAAAGACCCGGGTTTGAATCCTGACTTAGACCCTTATCGGCTAAATGATCATGAATAAGTCATTGGTTTATTTATCTAGAAAATGAAGGTCATCACATCTGCACTGTCTGTCTCACAAGGGTTGCTATGAATCAATATATAGGCCAAATATATAAGCTATACAAATATGGGTCCCCAGAATCACAGAATTTTAGGGTTAGAATGAACCTCTTGGCCATCTAGTCCAACATATACCTGAAGAAGAATGCCATCCCCAAAAAGAGATATCTAGTCTTTACTTATTATTATTATCACCCATGTGATCCTGAATAAACTTTCACACTCTTGGGTTTCCTCCTCTGGAAACTGAGGCAATTGTAGCAGAAGATCTCTAGGGTCCCTTCAAGTTCTAAATCTATGACTTGACCAAGATGACATGGCTGGGCCTACATCTAAGGTGGCACGTGAACCCAAGTCTGCTGACTCTAAGTCCCTGATCTTTCTACTAGACTCTGCAACATCTCAATTTACAGCAAAAATACTTTTCCTGCCTCTCCTAAAACTATTTTCCTCTCCCATGACTTACATTCTAGCCAAAATGGACTTGCTAATCTCCTACCTCTGTGCCTTTGCAAAGGCAGTGCCATGTATGTACCTGGAATGCTCCCCCTCCTCACCTATTCCTCTTGCAGTCCCTAGCTAGCTCCCTTCAAGACTCAGCTGAAGTGGTTATTTCCTGTAAGAGCTCTTTCCTTGTGCCTTCTCTTCATTGCTTTGTACATGTGTTTATTTATCAGCACACATGTGATTTCTGCCCAGTAGAATGGAAGAGCCTTGAGGGAAGGTTCTGTTTTTGTTAGACCCCTAGTACCTAGAACAGTGTCTAGAACACAGTGGATACCTAGAAAGTACTTAGTGAATTAAGTTCACCTCTTCTATAGCTCAAGATTGAGCTAAAAACTTTTCTCTATGAAGTTGGAGTTCCATACCCAAAGGTACAGTGATAGTATCAGATTAGGGAGAGAACCCTAAATTATGCAGGGACCTTCTGAGATATTCAAATTATTTCACTGGCTTCTATTTTTACATTTTCTTTTTTTAAAATGTAGTTTCTGGCTTCCCAAGTTTGGTATAGTGAGAGTCTGGAGTCAGAGGAAATGAGTTCAAAACCCACCCTCTGCCGTTTAATATCTATGACAAAGAATAAATCATCTAGCCTCCCTGGCCTCAATTTACTGGTCTGTAAAATGAGGAAGTTAGACCAGACAGCCTCTAAAGTCCCTTCTAGCTTTGTCTCTGATCCCATGAACAATCCCTGCTTCCCCTGTCCGTCATTCTCCCTCTTTCCTCCCTCCCCCCTCCACTAATGTTTTTTGTTTGAGCTTCATTAAGAGAGCTCTGTCATGGTTTGTCCTGCCCTTTGTCCATGATGGCCCTGTTTGTTTATAAAGTGGTCTGTTCTTCCTATAGAATATGGGACCTCGAGTAAAATCCATTAATGGCTGGAAGCCTCATTTTCATTCCACACCTGACAAACCAAACACCTCATAAAGGCAGCTGGGTAAGTAACTGGCTCTACTTTTGAGTCTGTCTGGATTTTTCTTAACAAGCTTTTTTTTTTTAAAGCAACATCAGCTGAAAGCAATAGGCTCCAGGTTGTGTTTCTCTCTCTCTCTCTCTCTCTCTCTCTCTCTCTCTCTCTCTCTCTCTCTCTCTCTCTCTCTCTCTCTCTCTCTCTCTCTCTCTCTCTCTCTCTCTCTCTCTCTCTCTCTTTCTCTTTCACACACACACACACACACACACACACACACACACACACAGAGTTCATAATTGTGGCCTGATGAGATCGTCCTGAAAGGCAGGCTCAGGATGGAAAGTTAATTTTTTACTCAAATGGGGATACAGATCACTAATGCAGACCAGAGCTGGATTGCAAACATTCTCTCAGCAAAATAAAATAAAAGGCTTTGCAGAATTAATGGGATCTGGGGGTGGGGGAGAATACAACTTCCCCCAAACCAGTTACCAACTTGACCCCCACCCCCATCTTTTGTCCATAGAAATGAACATGCTCTTTCCTTAAGGAAATATTTCAAAACAGCCCCCCCTTACCCCTCTCCAAAGCGCAGAATTTATGGTAACAGATAATTAACAACAAATGACAAACCATCTAGGCAGTAAAGGTCTCTGGGTCCGGTTGCCAAAATGATGGTATCAGATTCCAAGATAAACAAAGACGTGTGCCGCCTGCCATTAACACTAGGGCAGGGTCAGGATGGAGGGATGTAAAGCAGTTCCCCAAACACCATCACAGGTCACTACAGGGGAAAACAGCTTCCCAGTGCCATGTTATTTCCAGTCAAGACTCAGCTCAACTGCTACCCTCTGCACAAGGCCTTTCTTGATTCCCCCACCTCCTTATAGTCTTTATTGCTATCCCTTCCCATGACCCCAACTCAAAAACTACTTTGTAAATATACCATATCTTTTTAACTCTGTATAAGTAGTTTTTAACACCATGAAGATGTAAGCTCTTTGAGGACAGGGCCTGTTTTCATTTTTTGTCTTTTCGTCCCCAGAAACTAGTACCGTGCTTGACACATAGTAAGTACATAATAAATGCTTGTTGAACACTAAGAGCTTAATAATTGTTGAATGGATTCCATGGAATCTCCCAGGGAGCTCTCAAACTCATATTTTTGTTACAGATCCAGGATGCCTTCTTCTAAGGATCTGGATTCCCTGAAAGATCTTTGAGAGAGAGAGTGGGGGGGGGAGGGAGACAGAGAGAGAGAGAGAGAGACAGAGAGAGAGAGAGAGACAGAGAGAGACAGAGAGAGAGAGAGAAAGAAAGACAGAGACAAAGAGAGAGACAGAGACACAGAGACAGAGAGATAGAGGAGAGAGAGACAATCTGTATCCAACAGAATAAGAAAGCTCACATAGAAAGCTAGATTGATCCTCTAAAACACTTGCCCATTTGACCTGATTGTTGGTGTTAAGTTGTTGTGCAGAGAGATACACAGAAAGACACTACATATTTTCAAAATGATATATTCTGTGTACTCAGAAGTAATTTACTGGCTCTCCTGGTCTCCATGACTAAAGTCAATTCCAACACCAGGGACACTTTAAACATAGGAATTATAAAATTTTCAGCTTACAAATACATCCAATAAGATCTTCCTCCTAAACTTACACTCCCTTATCCTCTCCCCACAGTCTCCACAATATATGTAAGTTCAACTCCTAGGGAACTCTTGTACAAGAATAGATTGGCAGGAATTTTTCTTCTAGAGTAATTCCTCTAGAATGTATTACATATACATTGTTACCTGGGACAGTGGAGGGTTACTGTTGCAATGAAACCACTCCACTCTCTTTCTTTGGTATCTTTTGAGTAGATGCTAGACCTAGCAAAATGGTGGGGGGAAATAGTAAAAACCTAAGATATAAATATGCCTTATCAAATACCTCTATCAACCAGTGAAATCCTTCCCTTTTAAGGAAATTAGTATAGGATCATAGATTCAGAGCTGGAAAAAGATAGCCAAGAACATACTACTGCTAGGTGGTACAATGAAGAAAACAGGAGGTCCAGAGTCAGGAAAACCCAACCTCTGACGCTTCTGGTCTCAGACACTTCCTGGCTATGTGGCCCTGGGCAAATCAACAGTTTGTCTCTGTTTGCCTCGGTTTCCTCAAATGTAAAATGGAAATATTAACAGCATCTACCTTACAGGTTTGTTGTGGGGTAATATGTGATAAGCATTTAGCACAGTCCCTGGCACATATTAGGCACCATATAAATGCTTATTCCCTCCCTCCCTCATTTTACGGACAAGAACCTGAGGTTCATACAAGGTTATATATAGATAGGGTGATACTAACAAGATATTAAAGAGAAGTTACTTAGCAAAGATACTCTTTTCGCTAGCTTCCTTCCAAAACATGTGTGTTCACAGAATACTTTTAGCTAAGCATGAAGAGAGAATGGAAGGTTAGAAATATTTCTGGTCTCTGTAATTTATTTTTATTGTTTTTATGAAATAGCTAGAATTTATATAAAGTTTGTAAAATGCTATACATGTGTATTTCATTCAGGCAGTAAGTCAATCAATATGAAAATTGAAATTGCCAACAGGGTAACCCAAAACAGCTTCATTTCCTCATCTAGGCCAAGAGAATCCTTCCCAGTACTAGAATTTTAGACCTGGAAGAAACTGTAGAATCTAGAGCATCAAGTCTCAAAGTGTGGTCCAAGGACTCTTGGGGGTACCCAAGACCCTTTCAGGGGATCCACCAGGTTGTAACTATTTTTCATAATAATACCAAGACATTATTTGCCTATTAAAATACTCCTCCCTTTTCAAACTACATGTCTGTGTGAGACCAGATTTTCTTCATATATTTTGACTAAAACAATATATCACAACCAATTGAATTCAGAAGCAAACATTAAGAATCTATTAAGCCAGACATTACACAAATTTTCCAAAACTAAGTAAAACAATGCCTCTCCTAATTTTTTTGTTTTGGAAAACACAGTTTTTTAATAAAATGTGATTTACGTTGACTTGCTATTATTTTAAATGAGTTAATAAATACTTAAAATTATCAGCTTTAATGTCTAATTCGGCTGGGATATTGGTAGATCTAATGTACATAAACAAAAGTTTATCGGGGTCCCAAATGATTTTTAAAGGGATCCTAAGAGCGAAAGATTTGAGAATCTTCTCTAGAGAATGCCACCTCAAAGACACATTCAGGATTTATTAAAAGTCCAGCAGACCAGAGACCCCTCTGGCCTCTGACTGAGAGAAAACCACTAAACAAAAGAGAAATTTTGAGAGGGGTCTGATTCATTCTGATTCACTGAACACCTTTATATCCGGTACTTGAAGCATAGGTATTTGCTTTTATCCTAGCCATCTCAGCATCAGCAGCACCATCATAATCACCACCACCACCATCATCATCATCATCATTGTTATTATTATTATGAGCTCTATGGTTTATTCCAAAATTTTGCAAATGTTATCAAGCGCATAGTTTTTGATTTAAGTTTTTTTTTGTTACTCTTGTTGCAGATGCTATTATTTCGAAAGAGGATGGGGGACACAGTAAACAATTAAGGCATATTTATTTGCATGTTTCTACTCCGCTACTAGAATACAAGTAGAAAATAAAATCTTTAGAGAAAAAAAAGCACAAATGAATATGATAAGCCAAATGATACCATAGACAGTAAGTATACCAAAACTTTATTTCTGCAACCTTGGTGTTTCGACCTGGACCCAGCTACCAAGCATTTTACAACATGGCAAACATTTCTCCCCACGGAAATATGGGTGAGCTTTTCAGGAGTATTATGGAAAACCACACTCAAACTGGTAACATACCAACCTGATAAAGATGGAGAGATACAGGATGGAGAGAAGAAAAATTATGCTCAAAAGAAATGCTCACTAATAGAATGATCTCCTAAATCGAGGGAAGGGAAGAGCCAGGTTCTTCCACTGTTGATACAGAAAAGCAGCTAGACTATCCCAGTAAAAGGTTGGCCTTGAAGTTATGAAGCCCTGGGTTCAAGTCTAATACACATATGCTGATTGGCCATGTGACCCTAGGCTAGATATTCAATATCTAGTGATCCCAGAAGATGTGTACATTAGAAATTACAGATGACTGATCCATCTGTGTCTGTGGAAAGAATTCCCACACCAATGAAATTAGAAATCTAAATAACAACAACAAAAAAGAGAAGATACACAATTTTTTAATTGGAACTCATTACCTGTGACACAGGCACTTTGAGAAATTGTTGGGTTTTGTTTGTTTCTAAACCATCTTTCCAGAGATGATATTCTAGTTCTGAAAAACTAAAATCTAAAATTAGCATCTCCACAGTACACCCTCTATTGTGTGACTGATTTGGCTGGCTTCAACAATTGCATATTACGATTAAGATGTTCTGACCCAAAGACTAAAAAATCATAACAAAATATACTTGGGAGAGTAGGACACGGCATCTCGACTGTTCTTTTCTGAATTTAGGGAGAGAGACATCTTCAGGGTCTATCTACATATGTCAACCATGCTTGTACTTCAAATCTTGATAACAGAGATGGAGGAATATGGCCCAGCAGGAAGAAAGCTGAATCTGTTTTCTGAGGATGCATGTTCAAATCTGGTCTCTGCTCTGTAATTTATGCCTTGGGCAACCTTGGCCAAGTGACTTCACATCTCTAGGCCTCAGTTTTTACTCACGTGAAAAACAAGAGGATTGGATCGATTACCTCTGAGGACCCTTCCAACACTTGATCTACCATGCTTTGAATATGAAATCAAAGAGCTCTGGACTTGGAGTCAGAAGGACCTGGGATCAAATCCTCCCTTAGACACAGACTGGCTATGTGACCTTGGGCAAATTCCTTAACTCTTCTCAGCCTCAATTTCCTCAACTATAAAAATGTGAGGGTCAAATGAGATAACGTACATAAAATGCTTTGCCAGCCTTAAAGTTTCAGAACAATATGAGCTACTGTCATTTACTGAATAATGACAGAATTTATTCCCCCAATCCCAATGTCCCTTGATCAAGTATTTATTTAAGCTCTCACTATGTGCCAGGACAGCCAGACAGGCAAACAAAAATGGTGCGTCCTGTTACATAACAAAGCCAGACCTTGAAATGCAAATCCAAAAGACCCCAATTGGGGGATTGCAGGGGAGAGGGGCCTAATTTTGGTGGTGCTTTAAAAAATGCTGGAACACAAACAAAGAAATCCACAGTATAGGAACAAAGTCAGCTCTGAAACAAAGTCTGACTGTCACGGACCACAAGGCGTTTCCCCAATGGAGCTTACAGGGAAATAGAAGGAAAAATAGAAAAAATGTCCTGTATTTATGAATGAATGAATCCAAGCTAAAAGGGGACATTGAACATCTACAAGATGAATAAGAGACTGGAAACATTAAGGAGAAAATTATAGCCATGCTAATGCTTCGTGCAAAAATAAATTGTAGTGATAAACACAAGCCATAGCAGCTCACCAGCAACAGAGTTGAATACATGTAGAGTGCTCTGAAAAGAACCAATGGTACCCAGCCCAAGAACTCCCAGAACGAATTTCCAGGTTATTCATAAAATGCTATTTTTCAGAGTTCCAGACTGCTGATTACCACACACCCCGCCCTTACGTATTGATAGTAACTTTCCAGACTACAGATGATATGAGTTAATTCTCTGCTCTCAATCACCATTACCATCCTCCATGATCTCCCAACACTCCCATCCCACCATATTTTAATTTTGTTTTCAACACTGCAGCAGCTAGGTGGCACAGTGGATAGAGATCTAGATTTGTAGTCAGGAAGACGGGAGTTTGAATCCTTCCTCAGACACATAATAGCGGTGTAACCCTCATCTGCACTTAACTTCTGTCTGCCTCAGTTTCCTCATCTGTAAACTGTACCTAATCACAGGGTTGTTGTAAGAATGAAATGAGATTTTGTAAAGAACCTTGCAAACCTTAAAGTGCTCTATAAATATAAGGCATTATTATTATTTTCAGTGCTGTTTTTTCTTCCCTGAGGTTAACTGAAGGGAGGACAGGGGTGAGGTTTACCCAAGACAGATAAGCTTTGATCTCCCTCGTTGGAGGGAATACTCAAAGATATCCATGAGATCAGTGGTTCTCTGGAGTTTGGGAGTCTTTTTTGGTTTACAGAGAGACCAAAAGAGAAAAAAGAGATGATTCAGTCTCTCAATTGGCATCCTTGGGTGTCTTTTTAACCTTGAGATCTTATATAATGGAGAAGAAAAGTCCAGACCTGGGAATATAAGAGATCCCCAAACTGGACAGTGAAATGTCTTGTTTTTAAGGAAATGGAGAGATATTTTAAAGGTTGTTGGGTGTTGACCCATCATTTCTGATTTGATTTGTAGACTCAGAAATGAAGAGGATCTTTGATAACATCTAGTCTTACTTTCTCATCATAAAATGCCATAAGTGAAGCAGAAGGAGGTTTCAGGAATTGTCTAAATTTAACACTAATCTAACACAGCCAGTCAATAGCTGAACTTGGACTAGAAGCCACACCTCCAGATTTCTAGTTCATCATACCACCATGCCGAGCAGGGCCATTTGCCAGAACTCTGTAGACATGAGAGTGACTTCTCCCCATCCCCCAACAATGATAAGAAATGTCAATCTCTTTTCTGAAATTAGTGTCACATGGCTATAGAACTAAGAGTTTTCTCTAGAGTTTCCTGCTTTGGTGTTGATTTCCTTCTATTGGTGAAGTACATTTGGACACCCCCTGGGGATATAGCTTAAAAGGCAGCACTGGGTGGCAATTCAAGTATATGTGTGTACAAAATATATATCTCAACATACAATATGCACACATATATTATATACATATTTGTGTTATATATGTATATCATACAAAACACATGTATATAATATGGATTTGCATACATGGTAAATGTGTGTATATATAACATAGATACATATGTAAATATATTTTAGATTTTATATCTATTTAATATAGATATATATGAATATATTTTAGTCTAGACCTATTGGTTTAATGAGTTCAAGGTATGGAAAATTTCTTGCACAAATGCAGTTTATCTATACCTTTTGGTCTTAATTTGCCGGGACACTGGAAAAGTTAAGTGACTTACTCAGAATCACACAGTCAGTGAGTGTCAGATGTTGTATTTGAAACTAGGTCTTCCAGATTCCCAGGTCAGTCCTGTCACCCGCTACACCTACGCTGTTAGAGATTAATAACGTTAACTTGGTTTATGGAGGGCTTGCTTCTTGGTTTCCAAAAATACTTTCCTCAGGGCTCTGCACAATAACAAGTATTATCCCCATTTTAAAGATGAGGAAACTTAAACTTGGAGAGGTTAAGATTTACCACAAATCACATGACTAGAAAATGTCAGATCTAGGATTTGAACCCAAGTCTCCCCTGACTCCAGGTCTAGAAAGCTTCTCAGGATACAACACTGTCTCCCTTAATTAGATGAATCCCCAAGAAAGTTGAGGTTTCACACAATCAAGTAAATTCGTTTTCGTAATACATTTCCTGCACACCCTAAGAAATCTGGAAACCCTATGAAGTCTAACAATCTGATATTTTTCTGAGAAAACAAGGTAATAGCTCTATTGTTAGTTTTCTCATGGGGAAGGCTAGACAGAACCAGGAGAACACTGCACACAGTAACAGCAACACTGTGCGATGACCAACTTTGATAGACTTAGATCTTCTCAGCAATGCAATGATTTAAGACAATTCCAATGGAAAAAGCCATCCACATCAAAAAAAGAACTATGGAGTTAGAACGCAGAGAAAAGCACACTATTTTCTCTTTCCCCCCTCTTTCTCATGGTTTTCCCTTTTTGTTCTGATTCTTCTTTCACAACAGGATTAATGTGGAAATATGTTTAATATGGATGTACATGTACAGCCTATATCAGATTGCATGCCATGTTGGGGGGAGGGGAGGGAGGGGGAAAATTTAGAACTCAAAATCTTATAAAAGTGAATGCTGAAAACTAAAAATAAATTAATTAACTTAAAAAGAGGAAGGCTAGAATACTCCAAAAGAACCATATTTCAAACAATTTCTCAATAGCCCGATAATCACTAATTCCACATAGAGAAGTTTGCTATTTCCATATGTCAAATACCAAATGAGGTCGGTCTTAAGACATTTTAAGATAGGCTCTCTCCACCATGAAAGGGGTAACAAGAATAACAATAACTCTTCTTACTACGCCATTCATTTAGAAGACTCTAGGAAAACCACAAGGGTTGGACTCAAAGCACTTAGAGTAAGAGGGGGAGGAATGGGTGGTCCAGGGAGCTAGGCAAACAATGGGTGGGTTACAACTATGGCTGATGATAGCATGGCCACATCTAGGGAGAAAGATGCATTGTACACTTGGCGTGGTCATTCGCTCCTCCCTTCTATGTAGCTTTCATTTTTTCTTTAGGCGAGAAAGGGATTGTTAAAGGAGAAGGAGGAGAAGGAAAAGGAGGAGGTAGAGGAAGAGGGAGGGGAGGAGAAGGAAGAAGGAGAAGGTGTAGAACAAAAGAAGGAGGATGAGGAGTAGTAGTAGCAGTAATAGTAGTAGTAGTAGTAGGAGGAGGAGGAGGAGGAGGAGGAGAAGGAGAAGAAGAAGAAGAAGAAGAAGAAGAAGAAGAAGAAGAAGAAGAAGAAGAAGAAGAAGAAGAAGACGACTTTCTCAAGCAAAAATCACAGCTTCAAGCCCAGCCCTCATCTTAGTCTGTTTTGTGGGCTAGTAAGCATCCTTCTCAGAATTAGCAGAATGAAGCACACTAATACATAGAAACATCTTTGCCCAGGTGAGCCAATGATTCATTTTTGAAGTCCAAGAGTCAAAGCCTGGGGGAGACGTTTCCAGATACCAGAGGATTGCTGGGGAGGGAAAAGAGGTTATGAAAGGCATTGGGACCTAGCTCCATTCCTAGTACCGTCATAGTTATTCTTAGAACTCTTAACTATTTCTCCAGACATAAAGTATGGAGAGCTGAAGCATCCAAAATATTCCATGGAAAATGAGATGCTTCTGTTTTATAGATTTAGAGCTAGAAAGGACCATGGAGGTCATCTGGTCCAACCTCTTCATTTTATAGATGAGGAAAATGAAAGCAGAGAAGTAGACTGTTTTGCCCAAGGTCTCACAATTAGGAAGCTGTAGAGCATATAGTCAGGGGTAGATAGGTGGTAGAGAGGGTAGACTGCCAGGCCTGGTGTCAGAAAGACTCATCTTCCTGAATCCAAATCTGGCTTTGGGCATTTACTAGCTATGTGACGCCAGGCAAGTCACTAAACCCTGTTTGCCTCGGTTTCCTCATCTATAAAATGAACTGGAGAAGGAAAGTGCAAACCACTCCAGTTTCTCTGCCAAGAAAACCCCAAATGGGGTCACAAAGAGTCAGACAAAACTGAAAATGACTCAATAACAACAACAAAGAGCAGATATTCAAAACCAGAACCTTTGACTTCAGAGGCTAGTAAAACTCCATTGTAACAAAAGAATATACTTGAAATATTGAGTTCTTAGTAGATACAATATTTGCCATTTCCAAAAATTAAAATCTACACTCTTGATCAGGCATTTATCAGGCATTTAATTTGTAGGAACACAATTAAGAAAAAGAGAGATCTAAATTCTTAGGGAAACTCAATCAATCCTTTAATAACAATATATAGCCATGGACCTTGTCCCAATGGCATAAAGATACAGACCACTCCAAATGAAAACCTCTCCTGTTACTTCCTTCTGAATGTATAATCAAACAACCAGCTAATATCTATGGAACATTAATGACATTCCCAGAAATACAGCTTCTGATCCAAAGACAGAGCAGTAACCAGAAGTGTTTGTATATGGGGATGGGGGGAGGGCAGGGTTTGGCTCTCAGGACTCCATGAGGTTTCTACATTATTGTAGGATAGTCCACTTTTTGAGGGAGGGGTAGAAATGTGGACACTATCAGGTTTGTAGGTGGCTACAGGGAGAAGAAATAAGTTCCCCAGGATGGTGATCTTCACACCTTCTCGATTTCCCCACCCTGAGACAAAGCCTTGTAGCTCTGCCCAAGTTATAACTGCCCAAGAGAACTTAAAATGAAGAAGTCAAAATATATTCTAGCATGAAATATAGCTAATTAACAAATACAATTTGTTGTTTGTGTGTCAAATGAATGGTATAAGAGATCAAAGAGTAAAAATGTAGAGTGGGATGAGATGGTCAGTGAAAGCTTTCTGAGGCATATTGAGAACTGGGATGGGCTATGATCAGGGCTAGGAATTTGGTAGGCCAAGAGAAAAAGAAGAGAGGAGATTGGAACTACATAGAGTGGTGTGAAGGAAGGCTCAGATCTGGAAATTCATAGGAAATAGTGAAGAATTCAATATGACAGAAGCTGAGGAACATTTGGGGGACATAGAAGAAAGCCCTGAATGCCAACCTTAGAAGTTCATTATGATATGATGTTTCAAGCAGTCAACAACTCTATTATTGTTACTTGCAATAGATTACACTGTATCTTAGAATATGCTTATTGCTTTTACCAATCACAACTGAGGCCTCCAATGTTTACTAGCTTTGTGACCCTGGGCAAGTCACTTAACCTTGTTTGTCTCAATTTCCTCATCTGTAAAATGAGCTGCAGAAGGAAATGTCTAACAAGAAAACCCCAAATGGGGTTACCAAGAATTGGACACAACCGAAATGAACGAACGAACAACAAAATTACCTACTGTTAAGAAGGATATTTACTATATCTGTGATTTTATCAGCACAAGGAACTTCCAGGTTAAAAAGCTCCCTTTAGCAATGCAGGTTGGCGCCTTTTCTACTACTCAGAAAATATAAATAGGCTAAGTGACTTGCACAAGGTCACACAGCCAGCACATACCATTTGCAAGATTTGAACCTAGGACTCATCTGACTTTGAAGCTGGTTTTCTATCTACTACATACACCTCTTGCCTCTCATATTAGTTGAGGAAGGACAAACAAATGGGAATCCTCAGGTCCCAAGGTTTCATTCAGTTTCCATAGGCCAGTTTCTAAGAGCTTTATCCAATTTCCTCATGCCTTAACATCCCTGACTGGGACTAGAGCCAACAAAGTTCTTGGCTATTTTTGAATGAAGGGTGCCAAATCTGTGCAAAATAGAGCTCTGATAAAACCCAAATTCTGACTTCTACACACTCTTATACCAAATATTAGAGTAAAAATGAATGACTTTGAAAAGTACAACATGGTCCTCAGTATTGAAGACATCATGTAGTCCTACTCACTCATTTTACAGATGAGGAAACAGAGGCCCAGACAGGTGAAGTTACTTACCCAATGTCACACAGATGATAAGTGAAAGAGCTGGGACTTGCTCTTACAGCTCCTGTCTCTTGCCCAGTGCCCTTTCCACAAACCCACTAGAATATTTATGTCTTATTTAGGAAAAAAAACATCTAATCAATCAACAGGTAAGTTTGGTCAACCAGAACATTTTCCTACCAAAAGCATGAATTAAGCTATTTTCAAAAACCACTTAAAAAAACACTTCTAAGTTAAAGAGACCCAAAATATTTCAAAATACACAGTTCTTGGGGGAAGGTTTTAATTGCAATCTTTCTTTGCAAGGATTTTGCATGTGCCTGCTTTTTTAGTCTCCTTGCTCTGCAGACATTTTCATCACAGGTAATGGTGTCGGCTATGGAGATTATGCCCACAAAGCAAAATCTTGGTATTCACACCAACTCTCCAGGGTCACGGGAAACACCTTTTGTATTTTCTTAGTGTGTCAACGCTTAAAGGGTTTTTTTAAAAAAAACTTTTTTGTTTAAAGGCCAAGAAAAGCAAAGACTAAAGAAAGAGCTCAGGACTTAGAACAGCCCCAAGTTTGATTCTACCCAGGGTGGCCCAGGCAGACAAGCAACTTTCTAACCTCTCTGATCTTGGCTATACAACCATCTTCGAAGAGTTCACTCCAACTTTCAATCATTCACATCAGATGCTGGGAAGGGTCTGACACAGTGGACACAAGGCCTTGAATAAACAACGGGGGAAATGACCAGCCGCCCCACTCTGATGGACGCTCCGAATAGCTGACCAGGATTCTGGAAGAGTTTAACTAAAACACAAATA
Organism: Trichosurus vulpecula; assembly: GCF_011100635.1. NCBI lineage: Eukaryota > Metazoa > Chordata > Mammalia > Diprotodontia > Phalangeridae > Trichosurus > Trichosurus vulpecula. The sequence goes on from NC_050578.1 coordinate 242,012,898, forward strand.
CGCTCCTAGGGGGCTTAAGGATGCCAGGGTTCGAAATGGCTCCTGGCTCCGTTAGTCTCCAAGCCCAGGTCTCCCATATTACTTTAAGGGTGTGAGGAAGAAGGAGAGGTCCGAGGGAAGAATACTGTTTCTTGAGACTAGCTGTTCCAGAATTCCCTAATCCTTTGTCCCCTTTATTGTTAGTGGAATGGGGCAGGCCAGCACACTTTCTACTCACCAAAGGAAAGACAATGGATTCAGTAATCACTGGACAATTAGTTCCAATTAGGCCTATTTCACAGCTGAATGTAAAGGGGTAGGGGTGGGGGGGGGAGAGAAAGGAGAGTCAGGACTGTTTAAATGTTAAAGAAATATGCCGGGGTGGGGGTGGGGCAGAAGCTTACACATTGCTGTGGAGATAAACCTCCAGTCTTAGCTCCAACACTGAGGAGTTGTGTGACCCTGGACAAGTCACCTAATCTCTCCTTCATCTGCCTAAGTGCCTTATAATACTCCCCAGGGATGCTCTGAGGCTTAGATAAGATGATACATGGGAAAGGACATTGGAGGAAAAAAAAAGTGAGAGGCTGAAGTTACCAATAACCAATCTGTTTTGTCTTTATCTCCCTGGCAGAATTCCCTAATTTCCCCCCCCCCCCGGAAAGTTCTGTTATTCGCTGAGGTTTTTGTTTTTTTTTAAATTGCTTTCTTTCCTTGATATGTTTTTTTAAAAGAGTATGAGAAATACTTACATATGTACATGTGGAGGCTGGAACCTGCTCTGGTTGATGTTGTAATGAGTGAAAGCCTGGGTTGGGTTCGAGCTGTACTCATCCACAGTGATGGTAACTTTGCCCTGAGAAGGGATCCCATGTGCCATCCTTCCTCCTTATAGGCATGAGCAATTCACAACTTTCCGAAGCAAAGGATGGGAGCAGACATTGTGTGTTTCAGCCAAAGACAGGACCCGAGGAGCGACTTACTCATCAAGGCCGTGAATTTCTGAAAGCAAGAAAAAAAAAAGGAAAGAAACTTCACTGAACAAACTTCCAACCTGGCCAATATGGTGAGAGAGAAATCCTGCCCAGACCGCCGAGATTTCATGGATAACTGTGGAAATCAACCTTGGGAAACTGGATTAATTCTACACGAATGCCATTTTTTCCAACTTATTTTTTCTCTTTCAAGTCAATTTTGTGGGGCCGTTATTTAAAACAAGATACTTTTCGGCCGCAATCAGATCATCTCAAAGGTGAACCCAATCTTTCATTTTAACTGTGCCACTTATATGAATTACCAATATGGGCACATTCACATCTCAGGTTGAACCTAATTTTTTAAAGGTTCATATTTTATGAGTCTCTTACTAATTTTTTTTTATTAGCCAGAGGATTTTATTGGCATAGGAAACTCCCAGACAAGGAAACTCCCTGTATTAATGCAGATCAGCACCAGCCCGGCAATTTAGGCAATTTAACAGTCTTACAGAGTTGCCTGGGGCTTTCAGAGATTAAGGGACTTAACCAGGGTCACACAACCAGTGTGTGCCACAGGTAGATCGGCTTCCTAACTTTGAACTCTGCCTTCTATATCATTAAGCTACATGGCCTCTCTTGTTTCTAATTATTTACACCAAACTGAAAACTCTGAAATTTACGAGGTTACACCTTGTTTACAAGTGTCTGCACAGAACTGTTGCTTAAAAGGCTTGTTTGTTCTTGGATTAATTTCACTTTTTCTCTTGACATCTTGTATCTCAATGCTGCCAAGGGGTATATACAATAAAATAATGAATGGAAAATGCTATTTCATCTTTATTTAGGTAAGTGTGTGTAAACATACACACACATATGTGTAGGTATATGTGTGTAGGTATACATATGTGCACATATGTATGTATACTCATGGTGTATGTAGGAGTATACACGTATTTACATGCATGGATGTATTGTATGTTTGTTTCATTCTTGAAGGAAATAAAAAAACTTAAGCATAATATGCAATAGTGTTCCACTAGCAAAAGTATTCATGCTGCCGCCCCCATACAGTAATATACATTCTTCTTGCTATAAAGATATGTATAATTTCGTTAAGATAATGGGAATGCCATGGGCTCACTCAGCAGGAAAGTAAAACACACCCATGCTTGGCCCACCACTTGGAATGCACCAGTCACCTGGGATCTCCATAAAGTGATGGGTGTATGGGTGTGTGCGAGTGCGCGCTCTCGAAAGCACAAGTGCGCGCTGGGGGGAGGAAGGGCAGTGTACCAACATATCATTTATGTCAAGTATCTAATTTTGTAGCACCTAATTCTTGGTGCTACATATTTGGTTATTGGTTTTATACAGTTGAGGCGGGAATGAAGAAATGCCTCTGACCTCTGGTCATTTTTGTTTAAAATGCTGATATGTTATGATCTGCTAAGAGAAGGAGGATCTGTCTGTTTTGGGCTTAGATGGGTGGGGTTATTTTCACAATGTAAAGATCTTCACCAAACTCTTGAGATGGTTCAGAGCTCCAGACCAAACACAGGTATACAAAGACACACCGACACACAAACACACAGACACAGACACACACACAAACAGACAAACTAGGCAGCATTTTCCGAGGGCTACACGCCTTCTGCTTATTCTAAGCTCCTCAATTTAAAACGTGTTTGCCATGTTTTCCATTAAAGCTTCGGCAGTCTTTGCTGGGATCTAAAAAATAATATTTAGAATGCTAAGATTGGATTTAAATTTGGCATAGAACACCTCAAACACCCTGCAAAAGGCAGATGGTTTGCCATAGGCCATTTATTTTATTATTTTACAACCCCAGGCCTGTGTAGCCTTCCATATGCTATCTGGGCTAAGACATTCCACAGCAATCCACTCAAATCATTTGCCTCCTTCCTATTAGCAAGGCGGGCTAAATAACATCCACTTTGCCTTCTCTGCTAATAGGCAACCACAGTGTCCCTGCCAAGAGATGAATCACTTGTGACTTGGCATCTTGTAGGGACCATCATCTCAAGGCTCTCTCTCTCTCTCTCTCTCTCTCTCTCTCTCTCTCTCTCTGTCTCTCTGTCTCTCTGTCTCTCTGTCTCTCTCTCCTTCCCTCCATGTCTCTGTCTGTCTCTCTCCTGCCCTTCCAACTTGCTCCTATGAATCTTTATGCAGCACTGACAAAAAGGCCCACCAGCTTCAGACTCCAATTTTGGTCCCTATTGGTGTGATGTAAGAGATCCATAAGAACTGCTTACAAATGATAATGTCGCCAGTCTCCATACCAAGTTTGCAGCTGTTTCCTTAACTTCCCGTTACAATTATATTTTGCTGTTATTTTGCATAACAGTAACACGCAACACCTGCTTGAAATTGCAGTCCTGCTCTAAGTACTGTAATTCTCTTTTGAGATACAAAGTAGCAAGACGCTATGCAGGGAGAAGCTGCATAATTGCACTGTACTGCAAAGTAAATACAAATGGAAACATCTTCCTGTTACAAAAATGACTGTCATTAAAAAGAATGTTAGCCATCAAAGCTCGGAGGAGGAAAAAAATACACATTTTCATACTGTGGGAACTTAGTGCTTGCATAAATTAAAGAGTGGTATGAAAATTACATGCAATTCTTATTCCTCACCATCAGATCCTATTGTGTAACATACAGAATGTAAAGAAGCAAAGGAAAACCGTCATTTTTGCACAGACTCCTAAGACCTCTGAATAAAACAGTTTGGTTTCCTAAGTCCAAGAAACAGCTGAAATGTTACATCTATTTCCTGGGGAGGTAACTTACTAATTAAAATGAATTATACATAGCTTTTTTAAATATTTAGGAAGCAGCCTGCAGTAGTTACCGCATCCCCTACCCCTTCTAGTCTCTAACATTTTAAAGGTGCAAAGAGAGATAACTTAGATGAAACAGAAATCATTTGCCCTCTTTCAAAGGGGCAGCAGAATCCTGACTTCACCTCCACAATCCTCCTCTGATGGGTGAACATTTGTAAATTTCCGTACCTCTGCCCTCCTGAGCCAAATAGAACAGCCTTTCATTAGCACAAGCAAGACCATGTAACTAGCAAAGGCTGAATGGGTGGCTACAGACTCATTTGAATTTGTCTCCACTGTGTTCTTTTTTTCAAATGTCTTATCGGAACAGTGCACCTGCAGCGTCTATCTTCTTTAATCTGGAGTCCTTTGAAGAGGAGTGTCAGACTGAGGCAGAAGGGAAGACTTCAAAACTTTCAGATACCCTTACAGACAGTAGAGAAAAGGCTGATTTCTACTGCCCCCCTCCCCCCTCCAAACAACTGGGTGTTCACCTCAGCACCTTCTCATGTAGCCAAGGATGTGTATTGTGGTCCCCCAAAGTCTTAGAAGCAGAAACGGGTACATCTAACCCCGGCAACGTATTACTGTGAATGTTATAATAGCCATTATCATATTTGGAAAACTCTTTCATCCAAATAGCAGATTTTTGCCCTTTTTTCTCACTTAGAGACAGCTAACATTCATTCTGTTCACACTAACACATCCACCCTCCCCCCCCCAAAATAAAACCAGAGTTAATGTTAGTAAGCCTCAAGAAAAATAGAAAAAGAAAGGTGTAGACGCTGCCAAAATCCTCGTGCTGGTGCCTGCTTGGTTATCTCTCTTTAAAAAATCATGTAAATCTATTTCCTAGATAGCAACCACTTGTATTCTTCGGCTGTTAAATGAAGAATATTCATTTTCAGGAATCTGGTCAGAAGCCCTTTTTAAAGTCTGCGAGTAATTAAAAGGTTTAAAATAGGGGTTCAATGACCCCCCAAAAAAACCTTCTGCACAAGCATACCAATATGACAAGTGAGAAAGGGCAAGAGTTTGAGTACCGTACCTGTCCCAGCCTGACAAGAAAGGGAGCTGATTTCTTTCTTTTTTTCCCACAAGAATGGGCAGGAGAGACCAAACAATATCCTGAGACTTTGCAGGCAACTTTGTCCAGCTTCCTTCTCATCCCACTTCAGTCCCTAATTATGTCTTTTTTATTTCTATCGGTGCTACAGTAAGACCCACACCAAGGATGCTACCCACCTTCGCTAGGAATGAGCTCCCAGCTGCAGAAGCAGAAAGTTAGAGAGCAGCAGAGAGGCGCCAAAGCTTTCTCCCCCACCCCTCACCCCTAAATATGCCGCCCCCCCACACATCCGAACTTGTGACCAGCGCCAGGTACACCGAATATTATTCTATGTAAAGAGGGAAATCTCAGATTTGGGGAGTTTATAAAAGGTTTAAAATGTAGGACTTAAAAGAGAAGGGGGACATTCTGCCCCTGACACCATGAGTGCATGCAAACACACGCACACTTAGACACACACACACACTTAGACACACACACCCCACCTCCTCTAAGGGTTCGCGTCCAGCTAGTCCTGTCTACAGCTCCCCCTTTCCTTCCTGGCGAGCACTCGCTGGCTGCTGCTGCTGCTTAGGCTGCTGCTGCCGCCGCCACCACCACGGTCGCTGCCGCCCCTCCTGCCACCCTGCTGCACTGGGCTCCGCCGTTGGGTGACTGCTCCTTCCTTTCTTTCTCGCTACCTCTCTCTCTCTCTCTCTCTCTCTCTCTCTCTCTCTCTCTCTCTCTCTCTCTCTCTCTCTCTCTCTCTCTCCCTCTCTTTCTCTACCGGTCCCAGATTGATTGATTGCCATCCGCGCCCAATAGCTCTGACACCGCACCATCCCGGGTTTTGTACCAAGTCCCCCTGCCCACCCGCCCCCTCAGCCCCCCCCCCCCTCAACGTTCTGCCTCCCCAGCGGGCTCCGCTTCTCTGGGTTGGCATCCTCTTGACGGCCAATCCCAAATCGGCCCTCGCCAGAGCCCCCCGGAGCCGTCGCCGCCACGGCCACCACCATCCATCCACTGCTGGGGCGCCTCGCTTCGGTCCGAGGAGCAAGGAAGAGGGGGGCCGACGAGGGAGGGACCTTTGCTGGTGGTGTACAGGGCCACAGGGAGGGTGGCAATCTTTTTCTTGCACTTAAAGTTTTTCCCAGCCAGTTTTTGTTTGTCCTCGGTGTTTCACAATCAATGCACCTTTTTTTGGCCCACATTTGGACTTACATGTGATGGGGGTCGGAGGTGGTGGTCGGAGGTGAGATATGAGTTATGTTGTATAGTTGACACCGCGGGAAGGGGGGACCTTGGCTCCTCCAAGCCTTTGTGTATTTCGTCTCATCCCCCTACTCCCACCCCTGTGTCTCTACCTCCCCTTTACGGGAGAAAAAAATAATTATTGCCCTTTCCACCTCCTAGGCCGCAAGACCCTGGATTTGCAAGGCTTCCAAAACCCTCCTTCGCTAACAGAGACCCTGCACTAGCAACTCCAGCTTCTGAATAAAAAGAAACAATCCTTCGCGATTTTTACTTTTCTTACCCCCCACCCCCCACCCCCACCCCCAGCTGTGCTTGTTCCAGCACGGGCGGAGGGAGCGGGGGAGGCGACGGAGGAAGGAGTGAGGTTAGGGTGGAGGGGAAAGGGTGAGAAAAAATACACACACGCATGCACGCACGCACACACACACGCAAACACACACACAGAGCCACAGACACGCGCGCGGGGCTCCAGGCGCAAAGCCGCACAGCCCCCCTGTTCACAATGCCTGCCGCTCCCGGTAAGGCGGCTTTTCCTGTAACTGTACTTTGCATTCTGCCCCCCCTGGATCTGCTGCCGCCGCGGCCGCCGCCGCTGTTGCCTTGGTCTCCGGCAAACACAATGCACCCCGGCCTAGCCCGGCCGTGCTCTAACATTATAACCCCGAGACTTTCTAGTAAACAGGCAGCCGAGCCAGCATCCCCACCCCCCATCTCTTCTGCCTCTCGCCGCGACCAAATCACTTCCCTTGCAGTGCTCCCTATCCCCCTCTCTTCTTCCCCCCACCCCCTCCATGCCACCCCCCGGTAGGAGAAAGACACCCTGGAGAGGTCGGGGTTGGGGGCGGGGGGGGGCGCATGGAAGGGAGCGAGAAAATGGTTAGTGGGGGAGAAGACAGCTCCTAAAAATAATTCTCTTTCACTCCTGGAAAACAAAACCTCTTTAAACGCTTATTCCGAGTCATACAAATTGCACTAAAGTCGCCTTATTGTTATTATTTTAAAGAGCAGCTAGGAGCAGACGCTGCCTGCTGCCTCAGATCCAGCCCGATCCTCTTCTACTTGTACATGACAAGGCACCTCTAACCCGCGGCTTTGTGTGTGTTATTTTTTTCCCCTTCCTTTCCATCTGATTCCACCACCACCACCCCCTCCCTTCTCCTCCTTCCCCGCTCCCTCCCACCACTCCCCCCTCTCTAACGGGGTAGATTACCTTTCTCTGGCTGGGATGTGGGTCTTGGAGATGCCTTCAGTGCTCTGAAAGGAGCCGATCCATAGGGGAGTTGGAAAGAGCTGGTTAGAGAGAGGGAGAGAAGGAGACAGGGAGAGAAGGAGAGAGGCGCTGGGGAGGTGGAGGTTGGTGGAGGCAGGGCAGAACCTTCGACCCTGGAGGTCCCACCGGCTGGCTGGGTTGGGAATGAGAGGGAGAGAGGGAATGAGAGCAGCCTCGATCTGAGGAGAAAGAGAGCTAGGGAGAGAGAGAGAGGGAGAGAGGGAGAAGGAGAGCGAGAGGCGAGCTGGAGGAGGGAGCAGAGCAGTGCAGTGACAGGGACTGCCACTGGGGTCAAGAGAGCAGAGCACCAGGAAACAGGGCGGCCAAGGAGCTGTGTGTGTGTGAGTGTGTGTGTGTGTGCGCGCACACCCAGACACCCAGACACACACACGCCCCGCCAGCTCCTCCTGCAGACTCCCACTTCACTTCCCCCCACTAGGAGAAGGGGGCCAAGGCTTTCCTCGGCCAAAGTGCGGCTCTCCTCCCCTCGGAGGGGAACCTGGGGGAAGAGAAGGGGAGGGGGAAAGGGCTGAAAAGGAGAGAAAGGCAAGGAGGAGATCTGCTCTCTGGTGTCTCAGGTCAAAGGAGGCAGCAGGCAGCTGAGCAGCAAATTAATAATAATAATCATCATTGTTATTCTAATAAAAAATAACCAAGGCGGGAAATTATAAAGCTGGCGAAAGAATGTGAATTCGCCCTTCCCCACCCCCATGGGTATTTTCTGCGAAGAAAACACCCAGCTATGGACCTACTGTAGCTGTCAGGCCCCTTGGCACCTCCCCAGTCCACGGAGGCTTCTACAGGGGCTGCTGAAGGGCTTAAGAAATAACTCGGATAAATGAAACGGGCTGCAATTGCTTTCCGATGTGCTGCTGTGAATTCTTACCTTATGGAAGGGCGTCTTCCCTTCCTCAACCCCTTTTCAACATACACACAGTCCTCTTTTCTATGATCCTATGATCTTGATGTGTATATGATTTTCCTCCACGAAGAAAATGAGGGAAGAAGGGGAAAACAGATATATACATTTTTTTTTCCAACTGCAGAAATTAAATCAAGATCACAATTAGGAAGGGGAGAAGCTAAGAATCTAATTATTCCTACTTTTGCATTTTGGAGACTTATTTTCTCCTTCATTCATAATCCCTTGGGAGGGGGAAGGCAACTTAGAAGTTTTCTTGGCTACATTTTTTTAAAGGAAGAGACTTTCAGATTTGCATGCAAATGACATAAAGCACCGCTCCCCCCCCCCCAAAAAAAATAAACCCAACTAATGAAAACCTAGACAGTAGAGGAAAAGGGAGAAAACATTGTTTGGAAACTTGGTTGATCAGGGCTGCCTGTGAAAGATGAGTTGGCCCTGTGATGTGATGCCATTGTCAGAACTGAGGATTTGGATGACAACCAGGTCTTCGAATTCCTTCCAGAAGTCAGGCTCAAAGATCTAGACGTTCTCCAGAGGGAAATCCAATGTATGTGTATGTGAAAGAAGTGTGCTAAGTACACTATATGACAACTGACCAGACATCCAGCTGAAATTATTGCCATGGAAAATAAAAAGGAGCCTTGTCAACCCTGGGTCTGTGGCCTTCAGCTGTAAGATGAATTTGTTTTCAGGTTCACTTTGGGGGTGGTGTGATCACCAGTAATAAGATCAGGCTTTACCTGCAAAAATTACTTATAAAGAGGAAATTCCCAGCCTTGGAACTAAGGGAAAATTATCACAATCTCCATCCTTTGCACTGAAGTGAAGGGGAAAATAACCATTACATGGCTGGGAGAGCCAGAAATTATGTTTGTTTGGGGATTTTTGGAGGGGTGGTGGTTTACAATTAGATGAGAGTCCAAGTTTCAACGCTGTCAAATTTAGTTGGAATTGAAATTGCACTGATTTTTCCTGGCTTGTATAAACTGCCAAGAACCAACAGAACAGGACACCAGACAACGCTAGGTACGTGCCTTTTTGGTTTTTACTGTCTAGTAATGAATGATTTCTTGACTGTATTTATGTTTTAGGAGTAGTGCTTCTGCTCAGCTCAAGGTGTGTGTTTGTGTGTGTGTGTTTGTATATGTGTGCTTGCATATGTGTGTGGTATATGGCATATCCCTAAAATCCTACTAAAGGAACAAACTATCTTGACTATTTTGTTTGATTTATTCATTCCCAAGGAAAGGGGTCAGTTAAAAAAAAATTGTCATCAGTCAAAACTTTTTTACCGAAAGATTAAGTCTCTCAAAACAGTCCAACCAATTTATGCATATAGCGCTAGTTGAAAAAAATTCATATATGGAAATATATGTACATGTGTATTGTGTGTGTATACATGCATATATATATATATAATATAATATAAACTATTACCCAGAGAGCAAGTACAAAAATACCAATACTTTCTATTTATTAGCTCATTTTATGCAAAGATTTTTTAAGGCTTAGTAAAAATCAAATGAATGAAATCTTAGTCAGCTGGTACATTATTCTTAATTGGATTTTTTCTATTTGGGAAAAATTAAGGCACATGGAAATTTAGCAACATGCCTTGTTTAGTGGATGCTCGTGGTGGAAAAAGAAGTAAGACTTACTTCATTTTCTGTTCCTCTGTTACAACTACTATGTATCAGAAGGGAGAGGTATTGACCATTTAATTTAGATGATGAATTTTGATTTTGTACAGGGCACTTTGCAACAACCAGAATGTGGAGAAAATTAGATGAACGAACCCAAACAGTAAATGAAGGGCAGAAAGTCTTTATAGAGTGGCTCTGTGTTAAAACAGGCTTGGATATAGCATCCACAACTGTAACTACACAATGAAGGCCTCATAGAATATGTATAAATAATTTTCCCTTGATGCTAGTTTTAAAGGGGAGAACTTTACTATACTGTGTTCCAATTGCTTGGGCTGAATTTTTAAAAATAGGTTCTACAACCATGCGTGCTAACAATTTTTTTTTGTATAATGCAATTTTTTTGTTGTTTATAAAACAATCCCAAGAAGGATTTTTTAAAAAGTCAAATACCAGAATTATGGTTGTCTCAATGAAAACCATCTAAATTGTGTCCTTATAAGGCACCTAGTTGAAACTTTCATTCAGGAATTTGATTGAAGTCATGGAAAGTGACTCTTGGTACACTAATCAGTGGCTTTTAAAACATCCTTGGCAAATACATTCAGTAGAGAAAACAACAGAGAGTTGAATAGGGAAACTTGGGGGTTGAATCTTAAGAAATATATTGAAGGCTCCTCGGCCTTTGGTTTTCAGTAACTACGCCCCAACAGCAATATTGTGCTATTGCAGGGATCTATTCACACTAAGTCCCATCTTCTGTTCTTAGTCTTACTGATTGACATTTTCACTGAAATCATTGTACCTGCAGAATCAGACAGGGAGAAGGCAGCCTCCCTGTTTTCTCCTTGTCCTATAACTAATCTACATTTTTCTGAATGTCTAGAATAGTGGTTACTCTTCAAAATGGAGGCTCCTAAAATCAAATGGAAATATAGTCCATAGGCATAATACATCAGAGGAAGGATTAGTCTACAATGTTCTTTTCCTCATTTTCAATTCAATATTCAATAAACTGTTTTCTGTCTTTCTCTTCTTTCATTTCTATCTTCCCTTTCTTTTCTTCCTTCTCTCTTTTGCTTTCTTCCTTCCTTTCTGTCTTCTTTCCTTCCTTCACTCCTTCTTTTCTTCTTTCTTTTTTCCTTCTTTCCTTTCTATGACTCATTAACTTCTCTCCTTTTTCTCTTTTCCTTTTTGTTTCTTCCTCCCTCTTTCTTTCTCTCTTTCTTTCTTTCCACCCTCCCTTCCCTTCCTCCCTTCCTTCCTTCATCCCTCCCTCCCTCCCTTTCTCTGTCTTTCTTTCTTTTTCTCTCTTTCTCCCTTTCTCTCTTTCTTGCTTTTCCTTTCCTTCTTTCTTTCCCTTCCTTCCTTCCTTCCTTCTTTCTTTCTTTCTCCCTTCCTTCCATTTTTCTCTTTCTTTCTTTCTTTCTTTCTTTCTTTCTTTCTTTCTTTCTTTCTTTCTTTCTTCCTTCTCTTTCTTTCTTTCTTTCCTTTTTTCTTTCTCTTCCCAGGTCATCAAGGGAAGGAGTTTATGGCTCCTATTTCTTTTGTATGCCCCATGTTGTTTACCTAGCTTAGTGATTCAAACATGGTAGATACTAGAAAATATGTGTTGAACAGATGAATGAATGAAGTATACAATGAAATAAACTATAAAAGAAAAAATCATTTGTACTCCACGAGCTTGAAAAAGGAATCATTTTTTAAAAGTTCAACTTAAAGATATTAATAGAATATTATCACAGAATACTGGACAAACATACACTTCTTCCCTTTCACAAAATGTATGATTTCAGAATTTTCACCCAGTGTCTTTGCAAACATAGCATCATGCATAACACTGAGACTCAGAGGGGGAACAAAAAAAAACAACTTTTCACACAGTCGAAGGAAATGGAAGATTTGTGTCTCTTTCCCTTAGAAGCAGCCATCTTTTAAAAAATATTTGACTACCACAAGTGTTTTTTATGATGTGTAATATCTTTGGCAGTATGCAAAAAGAGGGGAGGGGGGGACAGACATACTATTTGAAGTTTACAAGAGTAACTTTGCCAATAAATACACATCAAAGTAACTTGTATGGTTAGTTCAGTCTTTAAGGAATCCTTGAAGTTCCTCAAAGAAAAAGAAAATATTCTGCTCTCTTGTACTTAGTCAGCTAATGTGGGACTAGAAGTCTATTTTGGTTAATTTGTTAATCATATGACATCCATAGCTAATGGGTAAAAAGTTTCAAATATATGCACACTAGGAAAAAGTTGAAATTGTATTTCAAAAGCATCGTCCCATCAGAAGCTCCAGGATTGAATTGATCCAGGCAGAATGCTTACTAAAAGAAGGAGAAATACTATATATTTGTTTAAAAAAATACCCTTTTGCAAAACAGTGACCAGATCATATACTTGGCACTTTTATGGTGCTCATTGAGCCAATATATAATATGTTTCAATCAATAACTATTTTTTAAGTGTCTGCCATATGCAATGCTGTGTACCAGCTAGCTAAAAGGAACTAAAATCATTGCTGGAGATGAGTAAGGATAATTTTTTAAAAATTAATAATGAAGACATCAGTACATGGTACCTTAAAGTTTGCAAAGTACACACACACACACACACACAAATATATATATATGTATATATATATATTTGTGTGTGTATACATATGTATACATGTGTCTAACACAAATATATATTATATTATATATATTATATATATATATACACACATATTATATTCTTAATAGACCAAGATTTTAGCTTAGAGTGGGCCTTTGTTGTGGTTAAGTAGTTTGAGACTCTTCATGACACCATTTGGGATTTTCTTGGTGAAAGCTGGAGTGGTTTGCCATTTCCCTCCCAACTTGTTTTACAGATAAGAAAATTGAGGCAAGCAGTGTTAAGTGACTTTTCCAGGGTCACACAGTTAGTAAGTGTCTGAGGACAGATTTGAACTGAGGAAGATGAGTCTCCCTGACTTCAGGCCTGGCACTCTATCCACTGTGTCATCTAGTTTTACTAGTAACAATGAATTGTTATTGGGCCTGCCTAAATCTATGGCCTCCTGAAATATTGGGCATATTCCCAACTGACTTAAGTGGTAGAATTTAGCCATAGCTTTGGGTAATTTTGTCGCTGTAGAATAGGTTGCTTTCTTTGAAGCACCAAAATAACCCAATTTGGGAAATAAAAGTCCAGGAAAAAAGTGTTTTCCTAGTTTAATAAGCCTGTTCATTCATTGCTTTCACACAAATTGATCAAATGTCTACTACATGCCTATTAACTATTAGTTGTTGGGGATACATAGACAATCATACTTTGCCCTCAAGGAGTTTCCATTCTACTGGAAAATAGGAGACATACTAATTCTTTAATAGGAATGTTTTCTTTCATATTCAAAGTAAAAACATCATATTTGCCAGTCAGTATAGCGACGGGGACTAGACCCATGATTCCACTGATGTATTTTGTGATTTGTATTCTTAGGCAGGAAATCTTCACCTGGGATCAGTGAACCTGTTTTGTTATTTTTAAATATGCTGATAACTCTTATTTCAAAAGAATTGGTCTCCTTTGACATTCCAAATGTGTTATTTAATGCATTTAAACCACTATTCTGAGAAAGGATCCATAGGCTTTACCAGACTGTCACAAGGGGGTCCACAAAAAAGTGATGACCTTTTGCCTTTGAGAGTTGCCTAGGACACTGAGAGTTTAGGGACTGACCCAAGGCTACACAGCCATTATATGTCAGAGGCAGGACTCTGCTTAGAGCACTGAAAGACTATGAGAATAAAATTTAAAAACCCATTTGTTAATTTTATTAACATGCTTTTCACCAGTTTACTACTTCAATAAATCACTTATAAAAGAAGCTCTATACACATCTATATTCTGCCAGAGCTGGGGTTGGGGGAGGGGCTGTACATGGAAAGGACTAGGTAGCATCTTCACCTGTTCACTCCTCTCTGGCAAACCCCTTCAATCCCTTGTCCATCTGGTCATTCCAATCTTACCTCCAAGCCATCTGCTCTCTGTCATTCAAACAGCTCTTAAGATACTTCTGAGTCTATGTGGCCTTCCAAGAACAATCCAAAGGGTGGTTGACCATATCATCTAATCCCACCCTGTTCAAACAGGTAACATAAGACCATAGCAATGAGGAAGAGACTTTAGAGATCATCTGTTCCAATTGCCTCTTTTTTTACAGAGATGGAAAGCAAGACCTCTAAAAGGGAAACGGGACAAGTTTCCAGGGCTCCTTTCTCCACGTTTGGGCACATTTCCACCACAGCATGCTCTACTGCCACATCCTTACCCTCATCTTTATCTACCCATTCCAAGCAATGGGTTTAGACTTCTTTAGACATGTGGCTTACAGATATAATTATTATTAACTTTCTGCAATGTAAATACAGTACTCAATCTTCTGTTTATTTATGGATTTGTTCATTCACTACTGCAGGGGGACGAAGTTGAAGAATGTGTTGTCATCTAACTCCTCAGCCCACATCACTAATTCCTCTCTTGTACTCTAAGCTCTAGTACCCTATGCAAATAGTTAATCCATTTGATGTTTTTCAAAGTAATAGAAATAATGTCCATTAACAATGGTTTCATAAGCACCTACTATGCTCTAGATCCTACGAGAGGCACTAGGAATATGAATACATTAAGACACCCCCTGTCCTCAAGAAGTTTGCTATATAGCACTGGAGGAAACAATATATTCATAGATTAATAAAAGCAGGCTGTGGCCAAAATGAATGCAAAGCAATTTCAGTGGGGATCACTAGCAACCAGGGGAAACAGAAAAAGTCCCTTGAAAGAAGTAGCACTTGAGCTTACTGACCCTAACAAGGAGTGAAGAGTTAAAAGATACGGAAAGAGAAAGAAAAGCATGCCAGGCATGGAGAACATGCAAAGGCATGGAGGTGGGAGATGAAATGTTAAGGAGAAGGCAAAAAGCATAGACATTAACCGCAACATGGTCGCAGCCCTGCTCCATTTTTTCCTCCTCTCGCAGGCACAAATAAACGTGAAGGCTTGGGCAACTCAACCCTTGATGAACCCAGAACTGAGAGATGGGTCCTTTGTTCCATTGTACTTACTATTATAGTCACTTTCATCCTGCTTTATAAAACTAGACATCCTGGATATAATACAACAGTGTTAGAATTAATTTGATTTTTAGACAATGAAAAACACATTTTGGAACTATAATTGTGCATTCCTGCATTTTTGCAATGCTCATCACTGGTTCCTTTTGCCCTGTCTATAGTCACTCTCTAAAAAAATGGGTACAATTTACGTATGAGGAAAAGCCACTGAGGTTGAGAAGAAGAGACATTTTATTATATGCATCAAATAAAAGGAAGATTTACTGGACTGACAATCCTGCAGTGAGGGTAAAATCATCTCAATGGTGCTGCAGAATCTCCACCACCTCTTCTTATTCCATAGAAAGAACTTTCATTAAAAGGAGTTTTGTGCTTATCGTAAGTACAAAATGTCCACGGAGACACCACATTCCACTTTAGACTACTATGCCTACGCCATAACCAACAAGATTACTTTAATTGTACATTCTGTGAAAGATTCAGTGCCAAAGAGCATTAAGAAAACTGCTCATATTAATACATATATTTCTATGTGTACACACAAATAAGCACATGCATGTGTAACACATGTGTGCACATGCAAGTCCATACATGTGACAGTACTATACCTATAGGCATATACGTGTGTACACACGCATTTTGTGTGCATTCATGTGTACGTACCTAAATAAGAATAACCAGGCCCATGTGTATTTGTGGGCACTTACGTATATATGCACATATGTATTTGTGTGCATACATGCACAGGTACTGTGTGGTGTGGGATGTACGTACCATTCTGGCATTGAATTCACAGCTCACTGCAGGTTTAGCTTGTTAGTCTGTTCCAGACATGAGCAATATTCTAAATGACAGAGGCCAAATATGATTTGCTGGATGTGGTGAATTCTTGGTAATGATGCTGCTGGCTTATAAGAACACAGCTTGGATCCCTCATTTCTTCAGTATGGGCAACTACCAGCAGTTTTACCAGGGCCAGTCACAACCTGTGAATAATTAGTAGCTAAATCCTAGACATCTTGTCTTTCTTTGCCTCCTGATCATGAGCATTCAAGGGCTTCCTTATCTGTAAAATGAAGGTTGTAAGTGGGGTGGGGGTGGGGCACTAGATGGTCTTTAAAGCCCTTTACAACTGTCAGCGTACCATCATATGAACCTGAGAACTTAAAAGCCTTACCAAGGGTCACAAAGCTAAGTCTCAGAGGCAGGATTTGAACCTGGGACTTCCCCACCCTAAACCAAGCACTCTTTGTTAGTCTTCCTATGTGCTACTGAATTGAATCAGCAGAATGGTGGAGCTAAACGTTTATTTTGTTGGTAGTGATTATCGATATGAACACTGCCATCAAGAGTGAACCTAAAATATTGTGAATGTCATTTTGCTTTTCACATTTCTGGGTTTTCTGGAAGGCATCATGGGACAAAATCTACAGCCATCCTTGGTGATGAGAGGAGGTCAAAGATATGATGGAAGTGACAGCGGAGAGACTTGTGGAACTTGAAAGGGATACTTGGGAGTTCTTTGGAACATAGCCACTCTTGGGCTAACTGGACATCTGTTGCTTTTCCTAGCAGCTGGGATACGGAGACAAAGTGATGGTAGGGTCCTTCCTTAGCCAGTGTGCATTTTAGCACCAAACCTGCACATCGAAATAAATATTCAACAGAAACCCTTTGCTTTCATCACAAAGGCAGACAGAATAAGCAACTGAAACAGAGATGAGCCAGTTTGGGGGAGTCAAGAAAATGGTACAGTGGGTTCTAAGCTTTCCATTTCTGAAAGGGCTATTTTAAAAGGATCCAGCCTGACTGAAGCTATTATCTAGTATCTGAGTGCACTGTTGGCAAACTGGTTCCTGCATGTCTTTGAGGCATATGGAAATTGATGATGAAAGTGTCTAGTGTAACTAGAAATATAATTTGATGAAAACTGAAGCAGTGAACTGTGAGAAACTGTTAAATCAGTGTCATCAAATACTGCTTGAAAAATAATGAAACAGAAATACTAGCACTATCTGAGTAATGTCGGACAAAGGGGGGGGAGGTTAGAAAGCATACAGTACATGGAAAAATTAAGAAAATACATGAGGTCATTCTCTTCTAATTGCTGGTTTTTTTCCCCTTGAAAAGATCACTTCAAAATCCCCCCCTTGCCCTCCATTTATCTCTGAGTAGACAATGATATCACGTCTCCGCCAAATTATTCAGACACTGGAATTGGCACACGTCTAGAGAATGCCATGGTTTGGTGTTGGCACGGGACTTAAAGACACATAACCCCCTAACCTAAAAAGCATGTCGGAAAGAAAAATTTGTCCCAAGTTTAAGCTTGCGGGGAGCAAAACTGGGAACAAAATTAGTGTGTATACCACAAGGTATAAACAGGAAGCACCACAAAAGGAGAAAGGGCGGGGGGGGGGGGAGCAGGGGGGACTGCTCCTATCATTTTAATGTTAGCAATTCATGGAGTCATTAAAAGACACTCCGTACGGGCTGAGTTTGAGGAAAATCCGGCGGTTGCTTTGTTCTAGAGTCAGAGTGAAATCAAAACCCATCTCAACTGTACACAAAGCAGGAATGACGTCCTGCCTCCCCGGCGTTTCTGTGTGCCACACCACACACACTGAACTGACTTCAGTTCAGGGGGAAAAGTCTGTGATTCTGTGCACAATAATCCATGTCTCAGGCTGGCAGAGCGCCGAAGCACAAGCACGGAGGGGGTGTAAGCCTGCCTTTTCAAAAGACACGCTCGAAAATTTGTACCAAAAGATCACAGGGAGACAGAGACAGCTGGAAAAATTGGAGCCGGGGCTCAGAATTTCATGCCAACGTTACACCTAATGCAAAGGGAATGCGGATGGTAGATGGAGAGTTATGTATGCTATTCAGTTCAGCGGGACTTAACACGGAGGTTAAGATGAGAAGGGCTTGGAAATGTTATAACATAATCAGAACCATAAAGAAAACTTGGGACCACAGAGCAGAGGATTAAGGTATGGCTGGTTCCCTCACCCGTAATGAGTTCTTAACGAGCAGTAAAAAGTAAACAAATAATAAAGACACTGGACATCACTGAAAGAAACGCACGTGAAGATAGCCCAGCAATTTCCTGGTTTTTATTTTGTTGGAAAATCTTTACCCAATGAAGGCTGAAGGGGTCTAGGCCAAAAACAATTCTCAAACTTTTTGGTCTCAGAATCTCTTTACAATTATTAAGGACCACCTCTCCCCGCCAAAAAAAAGAGGGTTATACCTATTAATTAATGTCCTATATTGAAATGAAAATGGCTTAGTATTATTAAAGGAAATAAGTTTGACTACACAGACCTCCTGAAAGCACCTCATCTAGGGTATATAGAATAGACTTTTGTTTTCATTAGTACAGGGAACTTCTAGATGTGAACAACTCCCTCCAATGCAGGTCACCACCTTCTTCCTAGGGGGACACTGAGAAGTTGAGGGATTTTCCCAGAGTCACATAGCCAGTATTGATGAGAGATGGAACTTGAAACCAGGCCTTCTTGACTACTAGGCCCTCTCTCTATCCACTATGCCAAGTGACCCATCAGCTTTAAAATACAACTTTTTCTCTTTTTTCTCCCCATGTGATATTCTTGGATATTAGACATAAGGGTCTAAACAACAACTATTTTCAAATGCATTGGGGATTTTAAAAAAATTCATTTGGAAAAATGTTTATTAAACACCTACCCTGTGTCTAGTACTGCATATATTAGAACAAAGATAAAGCAGTTCCTGTCCTCAGGGAGCGTATTTTCTATTAGGGAGTATAGCATGGTTGATACAGAAGAGGAAAAGGTGATGAGTTAAATACAGAGGAACTAGAAAATTTTCCTGAGTTTGTCAAGTTTCTAATGGCAGTGATTTCTCGGAACTTCCATAACTACTTTGTTCATTTTAAAGAATCAGGAGCAAGGTGGTAAAAAGGTTTTTCTTTGTCTCTGCCCCACTGCCCCGTTTCTCTGACTCTGTCTCTATTTCTGTCTCTCTGTCTCTTTCTGTCTTTCTCTGTCTGTTTCTCTCCACCTCTGTTTCTCTCTGTCTCTGTCTCTCTCTCTGCCATTTGTTTGGCTGGACCTTTTCCTTTGGGGTATAATTCAGCTGCGATTTTGAAGAATTCTATCTGTCCCTCCAAACCTAACAGTCAATATTCCTATTAAATTTATCATTCAGTTCTGAAAATTCCTAAAAATTGAATAGGCTCTCCAGTCTTATTATGACAATATTTGGTCTGCATTGTAATCTGGATTGATGCTAGTTCTCTTTTCAGATTGAGATATGCCACAGCTGTTGTGATAGACATGAAAAGAGACAGAGGCAAACTATCTCCATAACACACCCCGGTGGTCACATTGAGATGTCTGTCACAGAAGAGAGGGATCTCTAAAAGCTGTCATCTGCAGAAGACAAGAGGAAAGGAATCAAGGAGAAGAAAGGGAATGGGTTTTGATTTTGAGCAAGAAAGTTAGAGAAACAGAATCAAGAACAGTGCCTGGCACATAGTAGGTACTTAAGAAATGTTTACAAATTTATTATTGATTGATTTGTTTTATTTGATTTTCTGAGCTACAAATAATTGGTTCAAAAGTATAAACAGATTAGCAAATAGGAAAAAAAGACTAGTACAATTTAATGACAGTGTCTAGGATTTATATGATCTAATGTCATGCTATCTTATATGGACTGGTTAATTTGATTAGAGCAAATGGGAAGGGATGGTTGTTGATTTACTACAAGAGGTTCAACTCATCACACTTACTCTTCATCTAGTTTGTTCCTATTCACCCCAAATTTTCTATAAAACAATTTCAGAGGAAAGTCTTTTCTTCAAGACAATGGTTTTTATGAATAAAATTGGATTATTTTTAAACTTGTCTCCAGTTTGGTATTGCTGTACTTTTACTTTGGTGGAGGGGGAAAAAGTATTAAAACTTTTTAAGTTAAAATTTCCCCTCCTAGCCTCCCAGGGACGATTATGATGACTAGCTGATGGAGTTGATTTAAATTTGCATTTTTGCATTTTTTTTGTCTAAATGTATGCAGATGCCCCAAAGGTTTTCTTTTTTTTTTTCTTTTCAAGACTCTGTACTTAAACATACATACACATAACTAAATTCTTCAATGCAGGTTAAGATTAAAATCATAAGCTAATATGTAGCCAGGCCTCTAATCTGATATACTCTGCCTCCTTCTTATTTTTGATTTTCAGAATAAGGAGCAGGCCCTAAGGGCTCCCCTGAACTTACCAGCCTATTTAACTCCAGCAATCATTGATTCAAGTAACTTATCTCTTCTTGATATTTCTCTGTGATTTAATAGTTCCAGCATGGCCCTAGGAATTAATACTCACAGACCTATTCCTGGAAGTGCTGTACTAACAGCCCATTGTCAGAGGAGACAAGCCAAATGGCCTTTCTTTGCCTCAGTTTTTCTCTTGTAATAACATCTATTTTGCAGAAGTGTTTTAAAGCTTAATAAAGTATTATGAGCTTCTTTGCTAAAAGCAAAGCATTCTTAGTTATTTATGTATGTTTGGAATTTTTTAAATTAGAGAATGTTTCAGAGTTGTAAGGGACCTTGGAGCTCATCAGTCCAATGTGCTCATTTTACAAGTGAAGAAACTGAGGTCAAGAGAGGTAAGTCAGGTAGAACTAACCATTTTGATGCTCAGAGCAAGTAGCACTAAATGAATCTTCATGTCAACCACTGGTGGGGCAGATACCAACACCAGCCCCTGTGTGTTGGAGGGATACCTGGCTATTATCCAAGTAGGAACAGGGCAGTTAGGAGCTAACCTGATGGAAATGTCTGTCCTCTAAATTTGGTTGCTCTGGGAAGAAACTCTCATCATCTCACCTTGGTTATGGCTTTTCATGAAATGATTGGCCCATTGTCACCCAGCTAGAATTAATAAAAAGATAATTTATTTTGAAAAATTCTATATAGTTAAATTTATGTAGCATAAGTATATTTGAATACAAAAGAACTACAAATAATAAATATGCCTTGTCTCTTAACAATGTTGATATGTTATTGAAATGTTTTTTGTGGTAAAGAATCTCACCTATCAGAAGATGTTAGTGTACTCTGTGTGTATATGTGTTTAAAGAAACGTGTAAAAATTGGGTATTTACTACCTGGACTCGTATACACAGGACTTGGTCCTTTCCAGGCCTGTCAAAATCAAAGGGAATGGGACACCTGTCAGAAAACCACAAACTAGCATTATTTATGTTGTATTGTATTTTTATTTATTTTGTTAAGTATTTCCCAAATATATTTTTTTATAAATTTTTTATTTTTAGTTTACAACACTCAGTTCCACAAGTTTTTGAGTTTCGAATTCTCTCCCCTCCCCCCCCCAAGACAGCATGGAATCTGATATATATTCTACATATACCTTTGCATTAAACTTATTTACACAACAATCAAGTTGTAAAGAAGAATTATGACCAATGGAATGAATCATGAGAAAGAAGAAACAAAACCAAAAAAGATGAGAAAAAAAGAGAGAGCAAATAATTTGCCTTAATATGCATTCAGACTCTGTAATTCTTTCTCTGGATATAGATAGCGCTTTCCATCATGAGTCCTTTGGAGCTGTTTTTGAACCTTGTATAGCAGAGAAGAGCCAAGTATATCAAAGTTAGTCATTACAGAAGCAGTATGTCTGTGGTTGTGTACAATGTTCTCCTGGTTCTGGTCCCCTCACTCAGCATCATATCGTGTAGGTCTTTCCAGGTTATTATGAAGTCCATATGTTCCCCATTTCTTATAGCACAATAGTATTCCATTACATTCATATATCACAACTTGTTTAGCCATTCCCCAATTGATGGGCATCCCCTTGATTTCCAATTCTTTGCTACCACAAGAAGATAGAAATATTTTTGAACATATGGGTCCCTTTCCCACTTGTGTGATCTCTTCGGGATACAGCCCTAGAAGTAGTATTGCTGGGTCAAAGGGTATGCACATTTTTATAGCCCTTTGGGCATAGTTCCAAATCCTAATTATATTTTTATCAGGTTTGAGTTGTCCTCAAGAGTTTTGCAGGTTACTTGGAACCTCCTGGTCTCAAATTTAACTACCAAAAGTAGGTTATCAAAAGTCTTTGAAGATCCATGTTTCTCACAACATAGACCTTCATCCATTGCATCAAAGGAATACCTAATATGAAGATAAAACGGCCAATTGACTTGGTCAATTCAATCAACTGCTCTGATTACGGAGAGGTGATTTGTCTGATTGAATTGAATAGTCAGTCATAAGTTGGATAGCCAACATAGCCCCAAATTAAAGGATAATGTTCTGCCCCATCATTACATCAGAGTTAATTTCCAAATGTTCTCTAATATTGTCCTTTCCAACATAATGCTGACCTTTCAAAAATTTTGCAAGTAGAATGCAAAATCTTACCAAGGTAGGTAGAAGAAGAGACTTACTAAATTCATATAGGTTCATCACCAGAAAACTTGATCACTAAGTGGTGATAATTTTGTGGGGAGCGATGGGACAAAATAACTCATGAAATGGTACAGCAAGTCAAGGGAATGATTAAAATAAGAATCAATCAGGGAAAACACACATACCAATGAAATGTTGGATCTTTGTATATCTTGAGAAGTCTGATGGAAGTTCCTGTTGCCTAGTGACAATAGCTAGCAAGGACAAAGAAACAATGACAACAAAAATCTTGTTTTGGGGGGTGGAGCCAAGATGGCGGCTGGAAAACAGGGACTTGCATGAGCTCCCACCCAGGTCCTTCCAAACACCTGTAAAAATGGCTCTGAACAAATTCTAGAACTGCAGAACCCACGAAATAGCAGAGAGAAGCAGGGCTCCAGCCCAGGACAGCCTGGATGGTCGTGGGGTAAGGTCTATTGCACAGGGCTGGGGAGCAGAGAGGAGCAGAGCCAGCGTTGGCAGCACGGATCAACCAGACCCAAAGCCAGGTGAAACAGGCCCTAGTGCCCTGAATCAGTGAGATGTGGCAGTTACCAGACTTCTCAACCCACGAACACCAAAGACAACAGAGAAGGTTAGTGGGAAAAGCTGCTGGGACAGAGTGAAAGGAGTTCACAGTTAGGCCACCACCCCAGGGGCAGAGGAGATGCAGCTCTGAGGCTGCTTACAGAGCTCAAGTTGCAGTTGCTTCTGGCCCCTGGCCCACCTGGTGGGAGGAATTAAGTGGCAGATCTGAGCGGGAGTGCAGAGCCAGCTTAGATCTGAGTCTGGGTCAGGTTTGGTGGTTCTCGGGGGAGGAGTAGTGCTGGTTGGGCAGAGCTTGCTGTGTAGCTCCGAAAACAACAGCTCAGCCCCTCAAGCTTGGGACAAAGTACTCTATACTCTACAAGCAGTCATACCCAGACAAAAAACTCAAGGGTCAAGTAAGTTGGCTAGGAATATGGCCAGGCAGCGGAAATGGACTCAGATTCAGACTCAGACTTTGCAATATTTCTTTGGTGACAAAGAAGACCAAAACATACAGTCAGAAGAAGTCAACAAAGTCAAAGAGCCTACATCAAAAGCCTCCAAGAAAAACATGAACTGGTCTCAGGTCATGGAAGAGCTCAAAAAGGATTTGGAAAAGCAAGTTAGAGAAGTAGAGGAAAAATTGGGAAGAAAAATGAGAGTGATGTGAGAAAACCATGAAAAACAAGTCAAGGACTGGCTAAAGGAGACCCAAAAAAATACTGAAGAAAAATAACACCTTAAAAAATAGACTAACTCAAAGGCAAAAGAGCTCCAAAAAGCCAATGAGGAGAAGAATGCCTGGAAAGGCAGAATTAGCCAAATGGAAAAGGAGGTCCAAAAGACCACTGAAGAAAATACTACCTTAAAATTAGATTGGAGCAAGTGGAAGCTAGTGACTTGATGAGAAATCAACATATTATAAAACAAAACCAAAGGAATGAAAAAATGGAAGACAATGTGAAATATCTCGTTGGAAAAACCACTGACCTGGAAAATAAATCCAGGAGAGATAATTTAAAAATTCTTGGACTACCTGAAAGCCATGATCAAAAAAGAGCCTACATATCATCTTCAAGAAATTATCAAGGAGAACTGCCCTGATATTCTAGAGCCAGAGGGCAAGCAGCCAGAAAGAAACAATTTGAGTATTGTGGAAACATAATCAGGATAACACAAGATCTAGCAGCTTCTACATTAAGGGATCGAAGGGTCTGGAATATGATATTCTGGAGGTCAATGGAGCTAGGATTAAAGCCAAGAATCACCTACCCAGCAAAACTGAGTATCATGCTCCAAGGCAAAATATGGATTTTCAATAAAATAGAGGACTTTCAATCTTTCTCAGTGAAAAGACCAGAGCTGAATAGAAAATTTGACTTTCAAACACAAGAATCAAGAGAAGCATGAAAAGGTAAACAAGAAAGAGAAATCACAAGGGACTTACTAAAGTTGAACTGTTTTGTTTACATTCTTACATGGAAAGATGATGTGTATAATTCATGAGACCTCAGTATCAGGGTAGCTGAAGGGAATATACATATATAGAGAGACAGAGGGCAAAGGGTGAGTTGAATATGAAATGTTGATATCTAAAAAAAATAAAATCAAATTCAGGGATGGGAGAGAAATATATTAAGAGAGGGAGAAAAGGAGAGATAGAATGGGGTAAATTATCTCCCATAAAAGTGGCAAGAAAAAGCAGTTCTGTAGGAAGGGAAGAGGGGGCAGATGAGGGGGAATGAGTGAATCTTGCTCTCATCAGATTTGACCTGAGGGGGGAATAACATACACGCTCAATTGGGTGTCTTATCCCACTGGAAAGAAAGACGAAGGAGATATAAAAGGCAGGGATTATAGAAGGGAGGGCAGATAGGGGGAGGAGGTAATCAAAAACAAACTCTTTTGAAAAGGGACAAGTCAAGGGAAAAAATTGAATAAAGGGGGTTAGGATAAGAAGGAGCAAAATATAGTTAGTCTTTCACAACATGCATATTGTGGAAGGGTTTTACATAATGAAACGCATGTGGCCTATGTGAAATTGCTTGCATTCTTAGGGGGAGTGGGTGGGGAGGGAAGAGGGGAGAGAATTTGAAACTCAAAGTTTTAAAAGAAGATGTTCAAAAAAAAGTTTTTTCACGCAACTAGGAAATAAGATATACAGGCAGTGGGGCATAGAAATCTATCTTGCCCTACAAGAAAGTAAGGGAAAAGGGGATGGGGGGGGAATGGGGTGACAGAAGAGAGGGCTGACTGGGGAACAGGGCAACCAGAATATATGCCTTCTTGGAGTGGGGGGGAGGGTTGAAATGGGAAGAAAATTTGTAATTCAAGCTCTTGTGAAAATCAATGCCGAAAACTAAAAATAATAAATAAAAGAAAATGTTAAAAAAATCTTGTTGTGGAGATTTCTAGATGATGAAAAAATACAGAGGGATTGAGACATTTTTTCTTCATGTAGTTTATCCAAATATTTCAGCCACACTGCATGCATATGGAGACAAAATATATTGGAATCAAACATGTACACTTGGAAAGGTAATCTCACAGGGTCATTCCCTGCTAAGAAATGATCAAAAGATATGAACAAACAATTCTCAGAGAAAATGAAAAGGAAACACTACCAAATAGGGAAAAAATTGCCTGAATTACTAATCAATGACAATTACAAGTTAAAGTCACTCATGTCACACCCATCAATCAGCAAAGATAATTTTAAAAATTGAAATCATCATCAGTGGAAGGACATATGACAAACACTTAAATACACTGTTGGTCGAGAGGTGAAAAGGTCCAAAGGTTCCAGAAACAATTTAAAACTATAGTATTCAGACCCTTTGACTCTTCCACTCCACCATTGGGATAGACCCCAAAGAGGTCAGTAACAAAAAGAAAGGCCCTCTCTATAATGAAATATTCAGAGCAATCAAGCAAACAAGGCATAAACATTTATTAAGCACCTACTGTGTATCAGGCGCTATGCTAAACTCTCTTTGTAGAAGCCCTAAACTGGAAACAAAATGGATGCCCATCAGTTGAAGAATGTCTCAACAAACTATGGTATGTGAATGTGATGGGATATCTATATTTATATATGGATATATTTATATAACATAAACCCAGCCTAACTAACAAATATGAAGAAGAATCAGAGAAACTTGGGATGAAGTCTGATGCAAAGCAGGGAGAACTAAAAGGACTGTGTTGATAATGACCACAATAATATAAGGCAAATCTGTACTAGAAGGTGTTAGAACTTCTGTCAATACAATGACCAATTTTGAAAGAAAAGAAAATATAGTCCCTTTTTTTCTTAAAAGAAGTGGTAGACTATTGTAATAGGATGAAGCATGCTGTCAGACATGGTCAATGTGTCTGTTTTGTTTAACTATATATTTCTTCATCACAAGGAAAGTTTCTAAGATATGTGTGGTATGGAAGTAAGCAATTCTAGGAAATGATAGTGTGTTTTTTAAAGTCGTTTATAACTAACACACATTTTAAAATAAGAAAGGAAGGTATTATTATATGGCTAGGGCAGCTAGGTGGTGCAATGGATAGAGTGCAAAGCCTGGAGTCAGGAAGACTCATCTTCTTGAATTCAAATCTGACCTTAGACACTTACTAGCTATGTGACCCTGGGCAAGTCACTTAATCAGGTTTGCCTCAGTTTCCTCATCTGTAAAATGAATGGAAGGAAATGGCAAATCACTCCAGTATCTTAACCAAGAAAACCCCAAATGGGGTCATGGAGAGTCAGACACAACTGAAACAACCGAATGAACAACAAAATTATTATATGGTGTGATGGATATTGAAACCAATTTGAGAGTCAGGAAGACCTGGGTTCCAGTCTTACCTTTGCCACAATACTGTTTGAGTGATGCTGGACAAATACTTATTTTCTCAATGCTCCAAGCAGCTGTCTCCATCTACAAGAAGGTGCCAATCTGGATTAGTAGAGAGAATACCATATAGGAAGTTTCTTACACTAATTAAACTATCTTTATTCATATTTATATCTATAGCTATATTTAAATATGGCTATATTTATATAACTGTATCTATATAAATCCAAGATAAGTCCAAGAATAACTATATGATTAAAGGTAATACATTTATGTGTGTACATATATGTGTGTGTTTGTTGTTCAGTCGTTTTCAGTTGTGTCCAACTATTCATGACCCCCTGAGGTACATACACAAAGACATGCACGTTTACAAGCAAGAATGAATAAATCATTCTGATGTAATCGCCCATTAGTTTTGTAAGCTTTTTGAGGGCAGGGACCATCTTTTACCTCTTTTTGTATCCCCATTGTTTAGCATAGTGCCTGGCACATAGTAGGCATTTAATAAATGTAAATTGAGTTATTGATTGATTAATCATGTCATCTGAATACATTTATGGTTACAGAGGAGAGGCAAGAGAAGGTAGGAAGGTAATCTTGTGACCCAATATATATTTGTGTATCAACCTGTGACACTGTAATATAGGGCTTTTACTATCATGGAAACAGCCCAGATGTTTGACATTGGGGCAAGTATCGTAATTTCTCTGGACTTCAAGTTTTCTCATCTGTAAAATAAAAAGTTTGCACTAGATAACCCCCAAGGTCCCTCCCTGCTTCAGATCTGTGATTGGAAACCCAGGAAAGATGGGTTTCCAAAATCTTACTTTGAGCACATTCAATCAGCTTTGAAAAGAACAACACCATGACACAGAACCTGGTTGTAGGTCCATGCTGACCCTTTCCTTCTCTTTACGAGGCCAGTCTGCTTTGCATGTGTAGACATTGCCTAAAGGAGAAATAACCACATCAATAGGTGTGCACTTTTTTAAACGTTCCTTTTGACTAAAGGAACAAATCTTTAGAAAGGTAGTGTTGCTAGGTCGTCTGTAAGTGTAAATTCTTCAAAGACTTTGTTGGCTAGCCAAAGACTGGCACTGGTATCTTGTTCACAAGAGAGACGTTTAAACTGGTAGAAAGAGAGATGCTTTTCTGTAGTCATCTCTGGCTGGACTATGGTCAGAGAAGGCAGCGACTGACTATTAAATGATTCTAGTGGAAGGAAGCCTGCCTGAGGATGAGGGAATCCTGAAGCTGTGTTCCCAGGCTGCATTAACCACCCCACCCTGCTCCCTGTGTGGTTAACCCTGACATCTGACATCATAGACACTTGTCATGCACACATCTCCACTATTGCCTAGGCGATACTGGCTGCCTGGCAACGACATCCCACCTTCCACGCATACCCCTTAGACTTCAGGTTGGCCTTTTGTGACATCCCTTCCCCTTCTTTTTTCCCTTCAAGGCTGCCCTGGATGTTCATTTGGATACGTTTCATTTTAACACTTCAATTGGTAACCAACAGTCACCTTTCTGTCCCTCCCTTACTACCTTTCCATACAAAAAAATAAAAACCTTTCAATTCGATTAAACAAAAAGCTTTTCAGTAAGCATTTATTAAGCACTCCCTATGTTCCGTGTACTACACCAGATGCTAGGGATATAGAGACAAAAAAAGAAAAATCCTGCTTACTTCTACAACAGGCAGGGGAGAAGGGATGGGATCTACAGACACCTAAATATAAGGAGAGCAACTGGACCCATGATTTAGTTGGTGTGGGGAAATCCCAGGTGAGGAAACTCCCTGTCCCAATCCAGGTCAGCACCTGTTCTGAAATCTGTAGTCTTAGCTGCCTAGAGCCCTGAGAGGTTAATGACCTGCCCAGAGTCACAAAACCAGTATGTGTCAGAGGCAGGACAGCAATATGTCTCCCTATCTGAACATCGACAAAGAATTTCAAGAGTGATAGAACTGAGGGGGCTTTGGGAAAGGATTTATACACAGGAAGGGCACCTGAGCAAGGCAGAGGTAAAGAGGGAGTAAATCCCAGACTTGAGTAGCCATTTGAGGAAAGGCATTTAAGCAAAACTACCCAATGGAATAGATGCGCCTGGTAGTGACTTATTTTCCATTTTTGTAATTATTTTCCAGTTATCCCTTCCACATTGTAACTTTCCCCATCACGGTTTTACTACATCACAGGTTAACATAAGAAATTAAATGGGAATTTGGGGGTGGCTTTCACATGAAGGCCAGCAGATGACATAGAACCTATGATCTAATACTTAACCCAAATTTTACAATAAGGTACTATAAGCACCCCATAAAAGAAAAATAAATCAGACTTCTTGTCTGGTATGAAGGGAAGACCAAAAATTTTCACATAGATTTTCCAGATTGCAGGGGTGCTATACCCCTAGCCCCTGTGATGTGGAAGGGATAATTGTATATTATTTGTCAACAAAAAGGAAGAATGCACAGATCAAATAATGAAGAACCAACACAGTCCATTGTATTGAACCTGAACTTTGTTCCTAGTTGGCAATACTTTTATTTCCTTTGTTGCAGGCTTAAAAGAAATGTGCTTTAGGTTCTGCTTTCTTTGTGTTGTGTCAGTTCATATAGCTCTTTCCTTATTTCTCTAGATTTCTAGTATTTACCATTGATTAAGGCACAATATAAACCCATTACATTCATCTATCCCAGTTGTGTACAACCATTTCCCAGGCTTTCACCATAGTCTTTCTTTCTTGGTTTGGAAAGGTTGCAATGCTCTTTTACATGGCAGTCCCCCTTGTTTCTTCCCTTTGCTAGATTAGGAGATCTTAGGTGTAGAATTGGATCTGATTTCAAATACTTTCACCTCCATCCCCTTCATTTTACAGAGGAGGAAACAGAGATCCTATGCTTTGTGGCTTATTTGATGCAGTACGGTAGATAGAGCACTGGGCCTGGAGTCAGGCTGATCTGAGTTCAAATGGCTAGATGTGAATTCATCTCTTGCTGTGTGATGCTGGGTAATTAATAATAATAATAATAGTTAACCTTTATATAGCACATATTATGTACCAGGTACTGTGATAAGCACTTTACAACTATTATCTCATTTAATCCTCACAATAACCCTTGGGAGGTATCCCCATTTTACAGATGAGGAAACTGAGGCAAATAGTGATTAAGTAACTTGCCCAGGGTCACACGGCTAGTAAGTATCTGAGGCTGGATTTGAGCTCAAGTCTTCCTTACTCCTCATGCAGCTAGTGATGCACTGGATAGAACTCCAGTCTCGAATCAGGAAGACCTGGATGCAAATCATTTCATTTTACATAACATGAAACTAAGGTACAGAGGCGGAGGAAAAGACTAGTTCGAAGTCATACAACTACTAAGGAGCTAAATCAGGATTGAACTCTGGTCTTTTGTCTTCAAATCCAATGCAGCTTCTCCTACAGGGCCAGAGCTCACCTATTAGTGCCTTAAAGTTCATTGTTTTCCCATCTGTTGCCTTTTAATCCAAACGGATTACTTTATCCTGCTAGGTAAGTCTCTAAAGAAAACCACCAAATCTAAGCATTATATTTCAAGTATAATTTTTTTAAAAGGTCAAAAATCAGAGAATTGAAAAAATAAACCTTTTTGTCCTATAAAAGGATGAATCACCTTGTCAGCATTTGGATTCGAGTAGTCCATCAACCGGCTGAAAAACTACCTTTGTTTTTTGTCTCTTCCCTGCTTAAGGGCCCAGGTTGAAGCTATTTAGATCGGCATTCCAGGCCCTGCAAAATCTCATCTTTGTTGTTGTTGTTGTTGTGGTCAACTTTATCTCACAGTTCTCCAATGTGAATTAAAGTCCAGCTGGGCTCAGCGTTGCTCATTGTATTACACCTGACATTGGTGTCCTTCTATGCTGTTTTCATTCTGTAGCCGTTGTGCCTAGCAGCTAAGTGGTGTGGTAGACAGAGCTGTAGGCCTGGAATCAGGAAGACTTGAGTTCAAATCTGGCCTCAGACACTTACTATGCGACCCTGGGAAAGTCACTTAATCCTGTTTGCCTCAATTTCCTCATGTGTAAAAAAAATAGAGTGAGGGCAGCTATGTAGTGCCATAGTGCCCAGAGCACTGGGCTTGGAGTCAAGAAGATGAGTGTTCCTGAGTTCAAATCTGGCCTCAGACACTTACTAACTATGTGACCCTGGGCAAGTCACTTAACCCTGATTGCCTTAGTTTCCTCATCTGTAAAATGTGCTGGAGGAGGTAATGGCAAACCATTCCAGTATCTTTGCCAAGAAAACCCCAAACAGGGTAGGGAGAGTCAGACAAGCCTAAACAACCACCACCATCGTACGTATTACCTAATTCCTTTGGCAAATTGAATGAATCCCTAACTATATCTACTGGTACCTAAGAAAGAGCTCAGGAAGTCAGAGGCACTGAGTTCAAATTTTGACTCTTTAAATTTTACTGAGTGAAGTTGGGCAAATCATTTCTGTGGGCTTGTTTATCTATAGAATGAGCAAGTTGTATTAGTTGACTACCGCAGTCAAAAAGCATTTATTAAGCGCCTATTGTGTGCAAAACACTGCGCTAGGCATTGGAGATATAAATAAAAAATCCCTACTCTCAAGGAGCTTACATTCTCATGGATGAGACAACAAATATGCATACACACATATGATAAATGTGAAGAAAGTGAAAATATAATACAAAGCCGTAAGATATGAGGTTGTTTAGAAAGGAGAGGATTAGCTGTTGGGGTCTCTAGAAAGGCTTCACATAGAGACAGTCATAAACATTTATATGATGCCTACTGTGTGCTAGGTACCATACCAAGTGTTTTGTTCTTGTAATTCTCTTACTTGATCTTCACAACCCTATAAGATAGGTGCTATGATTCCAATTTTACAAAAGAGGAAACTGAGGCAAACAATGGGTAAGTGACTTGTTCAGGAGCTAATAAGTGTCACAAGCCAGATTTGAACCTGGGTCATCCTGACTTCAGAACGAGTGCGCTCTCCATTGGACCACCTCTCTGTCTCTAATGGGCGTCATAATAGTCAACATTTATAAAGCACCTACTATGTGTTAGGCACTGTGCTATGTTCTTTATGATTATCATCGCACTGAATCCTCCCAGTAACCCTGGGGAGGAAGAGGTTATTTTGATTCCCACTTTACAGATGAGGAGACTGAGGCAAAATGACTTGCTGAGGGTCACACAGCTAGTAAGTGTCTGAGGCTGGATTTGAACTCAGGCCTTCTTAATTCCAAGCACAGAGCTCTTTTCAAGAAGGTGGTGCTTGAGTTGTGTCTTTTTTAAAAATTTATTTATTTAATATATTTAGTTTTCAGCACTGATTTTCACAAGAGTTTGAATTACAAATTTTCTTCCCATTTCTACCCTCTCCTCCACTCCAAGATGGCATATATTCTTGTTGCCCTGTTCCCCAGTCAGCCCTCCTCTCTATCACCCCACTCCCCTCCCATCCCCTTTTCCCTTCCTTTCTTGTAGGGCAAGATAAATTTCTATGCCCCATTGCCTGTGTATCTTATTTTCTAGTTGCATGCAAAAACTTTTTTTTTGTTTTTGAACATCTGTTTTTAAAACTCTGAGTTCCTAATTCTCTCCCCTCTTCCCTCCCCACTCACCCTCCCTAAGAAGTCAAGCAATTCAACATAGGCCACATGTGTATCATTATGTATAACCCTTCCACAATACTCATGTTGTGAAAGACTAACTATATTTTGCCCCTTCCCAACATATCCCCCTTTATTGAATTTTTTCCCTTGGCCTGTCCCCTTTCGAAAGTGTTTGTTTTTGATTACCTCCACCTCCATCTGCCCTCCCCTCCATTATCCCCCCCCCTTTTTATCTTCTTCCCTCTCCTTTCCTGTGGGGTAAGATACCCAATTGGGTATGAATGGTATTCCCTCCTCAGGCCAAATTTGACGAGAGCAAGATTCACTTATTCCCCCCTCACCTGCCCTCTCCCCTCCTCCCCCAGAACTGCTTCCTCTTGCCACCTTTATGCAAGATAATCCACCCCATTCTGTCTCTCCCTATCTCCCTCTCTCAATATGTTCCTCTCTAATCCCTTAATTTGATTTTATTTCTTTTAGATATCTTCCCTACATCTTCAACTCACCCTGTGCCCGCTCACTCTCTCTCTATCTATATACACATACATATATACATACATACACATTCATTTATATAAATATATATCTACATAAACATATATATATATATATATATATACATATATGCATATTCCCTTCAGCTACCTTAATACCGAGGTCTCATGAATCATACACATCATCTTTCCATGTAGGAATGTAAATAAAACAGTTCAACTTTAGTAAGTCCCTTGCAATTTCTTTTTCTTGTTCTTTTCCTTGATTACCTTTTCATGCTTCTCTTGATTCTTGTGTTTGAAAGTCAAATTTTCTATTCAGCTCTGTTCTTTTCACTGAGAAAGCTTGAAAGTCCTCTATTTTATTAAAAATCCATATTTTGCCTTGGAGCATGATACTCAGTTTTGCTGGGTAGGTGATTCTTGGTTTTAATCCTAGCTCCATTGACCTCTGGAATATCGTATTCCAAGGCCTTCGATCTCTTAATGTAGAAGCTGCTAGATCTTGGATTATTCTGATTATGTTTCCACAATACTCAAATTGTTTCTTTCTGGCTGCTTGCAGTATTTTCTCCTTGATCTAGGAGCTCTGGAATTTGGTGACAATGTTCCTAGGAGATTTCTTTTTGGGATCTATTTGAGGAGGCGATCAATGGATTCTTTCAATTTCTATTTTGCCCTGTGGCTCTAGAATATCAGGGCAGTTCTCCTTGATAATTTCTTGAAAGATGATATCTAGGTTCTTTTTTTGATCATGGCTTTCAGGTAGTCCAAGAATTTTAAAATTATCTGTACTGGATCTATTTTCCAGGTCAGTGGTTTTTCCAAGGAGATATTTCACATTGTCTTCCGTTTTTTCATTCCTTTGGTTTTGTTTTATAATATGTTGATTTCTCATCAAGTCACTAGCTTCCACTTGCTCCAATCTAATTTTTAAGGTAGTATTTTCTTCAGTGGTCTTTTGGACCTCCTTTTCCATTTGGCTAATTCTGCCTTTCCAGGCATTCTTCTCCTCATTGGCTTTTTGGAGCTCTTTTACCATTTGAGTTAGTCTATTTTTTAAGGTGTTGTTTTCTTCAGTATATTTTTCAGCATTTTTTTGGGTCTCCTTTAGCAAGTCATTGGCTTGTTTTTCATGGTTTTCTCGTATCCTTCTCATTTCTCTTCCCAATCCTTTTTGAACTCTTCCATGGCCTGGGACCAGTTCATGTTTTTCTTGGAGGCTTTTGTTGTAGGCTCTTTGACTTTGTTAACTTCTTCTGTCTGTATGTTTTGGTCTTCTTTGTCACCAAAGAAAGAATCCAAAGTCTGAGACTGAATCTGGGTGCATTTTCACTGCCTGGCCATATTCCCAGCCAAGTAACTTGACCCTTGAGTTTTTCAGTGGGGTATGACTGCTTGTGGAATTAAGAGAACTATGTTCCATGCTTGGGGGGGATGCACCAGCTCTGCCACACCAGCACTCCTCCTTCCCCAAGAACCCCCAACCCGTACTGGACTCTTCAGCTCTTCACTCCTGCTCTGATCCGCCACTTAATTCCTCCCACCAGGTGGGCCTGGGGCCAGAAGCAACTGCAGCTGTAGTTCTGTAGCTGCCCCACCTCCGCAGCCCCCGGGGAGGTAGCCAAACCATGAACTCCTTCCACTCCCACAGCTTTTCCCACTAACCTTCTCTGTTGTCTTTGGTGTTTGTGGGTTGAGAAGTCTGGTAACTGCTGCAGCTCACTGATTCAGGGCGCTAGGGCATGCTCCGCCCGGTCCTGGTCTGGTTGGTCTGCACTGCTCACGCTGGGCTCTGCTCTGCTCTGCTCCGCTCTGTTCCCAGCTCCCAGACCTCACCCAGAGACCATCCAGGCTGTCCTGGGCTGGAGCCCTGCTTCCTTCTGCTGTTTTGTGGGTTCTGCAGTTCTAGAATTGGTTCAGAGCCATTTTTTATTGGTTTTTAGAGGGACTCGGCGGGGAGCTCACGCTAGTCCCTGCTTTCCAGCCTCCATCTTGGCTCTGCCCCCCGCTTGAGTTGTGTCTTAAAGGAAACCAGGGATTCCTTCTAAATATTAGTTGATCTGTGGTTCAGTTATGTTTTCCCCATTATTGTGCCTGTGTTAAAAATTGGCACTTCCTAGAATGCCCTTTGGCCTTCATTTTTGTCTTCAAATCCTACCAGTATTTCAAGGCCCATTGCCTTCTCCATCATGAAGATTTCCCTTATGCTATCTTCATTACTTTACTACCTATAGAAATCTTTGTTTACAGATTTGTCTCTCTTAATTATAAATGTCAGTCCTGGAACTCAGGTACCATAGAATTGGCCTCTTTAAGATCAATTCAGTTTGATAGAAGAGAGACTAGGAGGGTGTAGGTAAATGTTTAACAACCAGCTCTCTAGGAGAAAACAAAGTATGTTCAATGCTCTTTTAAATTTAATCTGTACTGTTTTTTCTCCATCACTGCGTAAAATCTAGGACAACTAACAGCGATAAATCAAGCCCCAGTTCATAAGTTTACTGGTTTCCTATGCATAAATGCTCACACTGAAAATTTTAAAATTGTGTCTTAGTGCTGGCTGCAGCAAAATCTTGGGAGAGACCCTCGCATCTGGAATTCCTAGGTGCTGTGGGGGGAGGGAACAAAG
Source organism: Trichosurus vulpecula (assembly GCF_011100635.1). Classification (NCBI taxonomy): domain Eukaryota; kingdom Metazoa; phylum Chordata; class Mammalia; order Diprotodontia; family Phalangeridae; genus Trichosurus; species Trichosurus vulpecula. The sequence continues at coordinate 242,048,566 of NC_050578.1, forward strand.
ACCTCCACCACATGGTAGCTCCACAAAGACACCAGTGTAAATCTGTAAGCCGTGATATATGAAATAAATTATTATACCTGGAGGTAGAGAGAATCTCACCTTAGGCAATTACTAGCTGTGAAACTGAGCAAGTCTCTGGGCCTTGGTTTCCCTGCTGGTAAGATGATAGGATAAAACTTGATGGTGTCCTAGATCTATTGTCCTTATCCCTCCTTGCTGCTGGAATACTTAGGAGACATTTTTAATTTCCTAGGCCTGTTTTGTCAATAAGGATAAGTGTGTTAGTAGAGGTTGTCTAACTATGGCACAAGGGTGAAATACTGCCCACCTGCCTGTGGTAGTTGTGGATTTTCCACAGAGTGAACTAAGAATGGGTTTTTTTTCATTTTTAATACAATAAAGCTTTATTTAAAAATGTAAAAATAATTCTTAGCTCAATTTGGTCCATCTCTGCTCTAGAAGAACCCTAGGAAGAAACAGACTGTATCAATTCATCAAGTATGAAAAGAGATCTCTTGACTCAGGGTCAGGATATCTAGATTTAACTCACACTTAGCTTTGTGACTTCCAGTAAATCCTTATCCTCTCTGGGCTTCAGGTTCCTTATGTCTATAAAGAGAAGTTTGGACAAAATGTTCTCCAAGGTCCTTCCTCTCTCTAAAATTCTTTGGCTCTGTGAGACTCCCTGCTCAAATGAATTCCCTGTTGGGGTTGTGATGTGTCCCAGGTCATCATAAGAACTTGAAGGGGAATTTGGGGGGGAATTTTGCAGAAGCTTAAGATGACACTTAAAGGCCAGCAGATGACACAGAAAAAGTTTAGAAACTCAGGTATACATAAAGTATGTATATGGTATTGTGCAATATAACCATATTTTATCTTTTAATACCATGATAATTCAGACTTCTTCTCTGGTATGAAGGGAGATCCAAAACATTTTATGTGGATTTACCAGATTGAGCGAGCGTCATGCCCCTAACTCTTGTGATGTGGAAGGGTAACTGTAAGCACCCAGATGGCAGAGTCTGTTTCATTTTGTATCCCAAGAACCTGAGCATGACTTTATAGATTTAGAAAGGGGACCCTAGAAGTCATGGAGTCCAGCACCTTTACTGTACAGATCAGGAAACTGTGACCCAGAGATTTGCCCAGCATCACACAGCTAGTAAGTAATTGAATCAGGATTTGAACTCAGGTTTTCCTGATTCCTCGTCCAGCTTTCCTTTTGGAAGTGAACTAAATTGAGATTACATTTTCTTCCTGATTGCCTAATGCATTTTTGAAGCTGTTCCAAATGGGAGTAAAGTGCAAGAAGGCAGCAAGAAACTATGTCTTCTTAAGATAAATGGAGAGGTAGGGTCTTTTTTTTCACTTTTGTTTTTAAAGGACATAGAAAGAGATCTGTGTTTCTAAAATGTCTACAGCACTTGCTACTCTTAGAAAAACTACAAGACCCATGAGGATAATCATTAAGGGTCTTAGTGATAAAACAGCCTTAAAGGGAAAACACTCATCATTTCAGAGAGGGAAATTAAATTACATTTTCTACATCAAGAAAATGATATTCTGGTGTTGTAAGCGATCCAAATTATGAATAATTCACAAGAATTTTTTAATTGTAGCACTTACCAGAGCTGTTATGATAATCTATGCTCTATTCCATCATGTGATATGCACAAGATTTGGCATGCTTGTAAGAGATGTGCCATATTTAAAATATTCCCCCATCCCACTTTTAAAAAAACATTTTTATTTAAAGTTTTGATTTCTGAATTCTGTCCCTCTCTGCTTCCTTCCCTCCCTTCCCATCTCCCTGAGATGATAAACAATTAGATATAGGTTATACATGTAAAATATTTCCATACTAGTCATTTTATATAAGAAGACTCAAATAAAAGAGAAAAAATGAATGAAAGAAAATGAAAGTAGCATGCTTCAGTCTATGTTCAATCAATATCAGTTCTTTCTCTGGAGGGAGATAGTATGCTTTGTCATTTGTCCTTTGAGATTGTCTTGGATCATTGTATTGCTGAGAATATCTAAGTATTCACAATAAAACAATTTTGCTGTTACTGTGTACAAACGTTTTTCTAGTTCTGTTCACTTCACTTTGCATCAGTTTGTGTAAGCCTTTTCAGGTTTTTCTGAAGTCATCTTGCTTGGCATTTCTTATAGCACAATAATATTCTATTGCAGTCATATACTACAACTTGTTTAACCATTTCCCAATTGATGGATGTTCCTTTGATTTCCAATTCTTAGCCACCACAAAAAGATCTGCTATAAATATTTTTGTACAAATAGGTCCTTTCCCCCTTTTTAGGACGTCTTTGGGATATAGACTTAGTAGTGGTATTCCTGGATCAAATGGTATGCAGTTTTATAGCCCTTTGGGCATAGTTTTGAATTGCTTTCCAGAATGATTGGATCAGTTCACAACTCCACCAACAGTGTATTAGTGTCCCAGTTTTCCTACAGCATCCCTCCAAATCCAAATTTTCCTTTTTTGTCATCTTAGCCAATCTGATCGGTGTGAGGTGGTACCTCAGAGTTGTTTTAATTTGCATTTCTCTGATCTAGAGTGATTTAGAGCATTTTTTTCACATGACTATGGATAGCTTTGATTTCTTTGTCTGAAAACTGCCTGCTTATATCTTTGACCTTTTATTAATTGGGGAATGAGCTGTATTTTTATAAATTTGACTCTGTTCTCTATATGTGAGAAATGGGACTTTTATCAGAGATACTTTTTGCAAAAAAAAAATTTCCCAGTTACCTGCTTTCCTTATAATTTTGGTTGCATTGGTTTTGCTTGTGCAAAACATTTCTAATTTTATGTAATCATAATGATCTATATTATATTTTGTAATGATCTCTATATCTTCTTTGGTCCTAAATTCTTCTTTCATCCATAAATCTGAGAGATAAACTATTACATGCTCTCTTAATCTGCTTATGGTGTCATTCTTTATGTGTAACTCATGTACCAATTTTGACCTTATCTTGGTATACAGTGTGAGATATTGGTCTATACCAAGTTTCTGACATACTGTTTTCCAATGAGTTTTTGTTCCAAAGGCTTGGATCTTTGGGTTTATCATATACTAGATTACTATAGTCACTTTTTTTTTACAAAGAAAGAATATTAGTGAATTCTAGGGATTTCACTTTATCTGCCAGAGGTCATCAGACACTATAAGTCAGGAAAAATGAAAAGAATAGCTGTAGTTCCTTAATAGATTACTACTGCTTGGTGAACTTCCAACCTCTACAAGAGAATTTCCATCTGACAAAGACATGTTGATGCTGATGTGGACAAGCTAGGGATGAGGGAAGGGTCTATTTTAAATGGCGCTGATCCCTTCCTTGTACCAAAGAAATGTAATTATGCAAAAAAATACTCAAGACAGTGGTAGATCTGAAAATATATGGATTACGATGCCCTAGTAAATTGCTCATTCTTTGACAATGAAGGTAAGATATTTTTATTATCTGTTATTATACCGTGGTTTATTTGCCTCTGTTTCTAGTTCTTCCCTGCCACAAAAGTGTTACTATGAATATTTTGGTATATGTTGGCCCTCCATTTCTGTTTCTGACTTCCTTTGGGTCTAGATCTGACATGGATAGATACGTTTGCCTAGTAGTAGATTGCTGAGTAAAAGAGTATAGAAAATTTAGCCACTTTTGTAAAAATAATTCCAAATTGACATTCAGAGTGGTTGAATCAATTCACCACTAATAGTATATTAGTGTGACTGTTTTCCTCCAGCCCCTCCAACATTGATTGTTGCTGTTGCAGGTGCTGCTTTAAAGCCAGTAGCCTCTTAGTTCAGGTTTGATGTTGGGATGAAATGATACACTTTCAACTGTCTTCAAGCATAACATAGTCAGTTAGAAAGCATTTACTAGCACTCTCTGCAAGGCATTGCAGCAAGAACTGGGGATATAAAGAAACGTGAAACAAAATGAAACCAAAAACTCTCTTTGACCTCAAAGAGCTGACATTCTAGTGCATAAGATAACATATAAATAACTATAAACATCTAATTTATTTATTTATTTATTTATCTAAGATATTGGAAGGTAAGTTGCAAGGGAGAGAAAAAGCAGTGGAGGTGGGGTCGGGAGATGAGGAGGGTAACCAAGAAAGATCTCTTAAAAAAGATGAAACCTTTACTAAGTCTGAAAGAAAGCTAGGGAAGCCAAGAGGTGGAAGTGAAGGGAAGAAAAGCATTCCATGCATGGGGTACAGCAAAAGCAAAGGTGCAGAGTCAGGAAATGGAGTTTCATGTTTGAGGAACAGCAGGTAGGACAGAGTAGCTGGATAACAGAATTATAGAAGAAAGGAAAGTCTGAGGAAAATGGAAATTCCAGAAGGGTCAGGTTGTGAAGGGCTGTAAACACCTGAAAGAGAACTTTCCATTTGATCCTGGAAGTAATAGAGAGCTCCTTAAGTTTACTGAGTATGTTGGGGGATGAAAGCTGTAAATAACATGGTCAAGCTCGAACTTTAGGAAAAATCACTTTGGCCACTTCCATCATACCTTCCCAAATGATCTGCCACCAACCTCTCTAGTGTCTGTCCTTACTCTCCCAACACCCTAAAGGCAGAAGGAAAGCTTCTCACATACCTTTCTTCCTGATTTCTGTCCAGAGATCCACCTTTTTCTCATTCTGCTTGAGAGGGGTTTTTCTATATTATACTGCCACTAGATATTAATTTATTAATGAAAGAATGGAATTCTGTTTGTCCCTCTGATATTCATTCATTTATTCCTTCTACTCTTCTGATCTTTCTTATTATACTGTATTTTTTTCTCCATTAGTTTGGTAACCAGGTGGCATAATTGATAGGACACTGGACTTGGAGCCAAGAAGACTTGAATTGAAGTCCTAAATTCAGACACTCTCCAAGTGACACTGGAAAAGTCAATTAACCTCTCTCAGTGTTAGTTTCCTTATTTGTAAAAATAGGAATAATAATAATATCTATATGGCAGGAGGCAGCTAGGTAGCTAGGAGGCAGCTAGGTGGCACAATGCACTAAATCTGGAGTCAGGAAGACTCATTTTCCTGAGTTAAAATCCAGCTTTATTCACTCAGTAGCTGTGTGACTCTGAGCAAGTCACTTAACCCTGTTTGCCTCAGTTTCCTCATCAGTAAAATGAGCTGGAGAAGGATACTGCAAATTACTCCAGTGTCTGCCAAGAAAAACCCAAATAGAGTCAAGAAGAGTCAGATATGACTAAACAACAACAACCACAAGGCACTTGCTAGCTGTTATCTTGTTGTTAGCTCATCAACACTCACTTTGACTTCCCATTACCTCTGACACAATTACTATGTAAGATTTTTTTAAAAAAGAAAATCAAACAACAGCAATTAATGGCCCATATTAATGGCCCTGTCTAGAGCTAGCCACATGAAAACAAGCATTTCATTTCTTGGTCTTGGTGTCTGAATGTATTTCCTTTTCTTCTCTTTGGTCAGCTTGAATATTGAACATCCTGCTCATCTCTGGGTTCTTTGAAATTAATGGCTTGCATTCCTTTCCTTTCCTGAATACCAACTATTGTCTTCGACATTTAGGCACTGCATTGAAAAATATGTTATTTTGGGGTGCCCACTAACCTTACTTACTTTTTAGAGTATCATGAAAGTTTTTTTTCTCCTTTTTCTTTCTTATTATCAAAGAAACAATGTTGTGGTTGTTGCTGGGGTTCAGTCGTGTCCAACTCTTCATGACCATTCTGTCCATGGGGTTTTCTTGACAAAAATGCTGGAATGGTTTGCCATTTCCTACTTCAGTGGATTAGAGCAAACAGAGTTAAGTGACTTACCCAGAGTCACACAGCTAGTAAGTGTCTGAGGCTGGATTTGAACTCAGGTCCAATGCTCCATTCACTGAGCTTCCTCACTGCCTCCTTAACAAGAAGTAATCCTATTCTATTTTGATTTATTTTCTTTAGAATGTGAAAAGTTTGGGGGCTTTTTCCTTCAGGCTTACAAAATTTGTTGTTTGATACAATTCTGAACTATAGCTATAATGTTTCTTAGTGGGATAAACCTTGGATTGTTTCTCCTGGTATTTTGCCAATTTTCTCAATTTGTACTTTGCTATCTACTCTGAATATTTACAGCTAGCTTTCTTGTATGGTTTATTTGAAGTATGGTATTTCAGTTTTTTATTGATTTTTTTTCTGGAAGTCCTATAATCCTTAGGTTATCTTTTCTCATCCCATCTTCAAGTTCAGTGTTCTTGATTTCATACAGCTCTCGTATTGTTCCAATATGATTGTCCTCATTTTTCCATTATTTTTCCTTCTGTCTCTAGATTTTCACATTTTAATTGCCATTATCTTTTTCAAAGAGTCTACTATTTTATAGTGTTTCTGTCTTTTGTTCTCAATCCTCTCTCTCTCTCTCTCTCTCTCTCTTCGTAAAAGTTCTAATTTCTGCTCTTGTTTTCTTGTTATTTTCATGTAATTCTCTGATGCTCCTGTGTCATTGCAGAAATTCTTAGAGTTTCTCCATTGTCATTTCAAACAGACTTAAAAAGTCATTGTAATACCTTTACCTTCTTCAGGATTTTGATTCAATTGCCCTTGTTACAAAGTCCTTTTTTCAGGGATGGCGGTTTTTGATGGTTTGTTTATTTATCCTCTTCATTCGGCTTTTATTTATCTTTGTCAGTCTCTACTGATTTTTCTGTGGTGTCTTTGTTGTTAATACACTTCTTACCATCAATCCTCTCCTTTCATCCATCCCTCCTGCCTGTTCTCTGTTCTTACAGACCACCAGTGTTGGATAATCAGTTCAACAGGGAAGACAATGGAGTGGTCCTCCTTCACGTTCTGTTAACAGAAGAAGGTAATGTAAATTGGGACAAACCAGAAATTCCAGTGCCCCACCTGATAGAAATTCTTCTGGGCAGATGGGGATGATCACTAAAGTGGTCAAACCATGAGTATGCGTGAAATGGACTGAAGGGATGACTGCTTTTATTATGTGCTATTTCATAAAATTAGAAAGATCTTTCCATTAAAGGCAAGGGTTTAACACGCCTTTTTGTGACTGATACCCTCATCTCTGAGTCACATAGAAATAAATTATATGCTAGTGCTTGTCAATCATATGAAATAACTTCATCCTTAAAGATTAGCTAAGAGTTCAAATTGAGAAACTACCAAAATATGCAATACTAAATGGAAGTATTTATTTCACATAAACTCTAAAATTTTTCCCGAAAATGTATGGATGGCAACAAGAATACTGATGTCTCAAGATAATTGTGAGAAGTAGGGGGGCATACTCAGACTGGAATTTTGAAAATAAATTTCTGAGTTGAATGGCAAGAATCCAACTTACAGTCCAACTATATCAAAACAGAGTAATTCAAAAAAGCTGACATTTGCTATAAACATCATGAATGAATGACTACATTCTTCCAAAATGTTTGGCAGAAATTGTAAAAAGAAAACATTTCAGGGCCTACACACAGTAGTATATACTGTGGCCATTGCTGTGGTAAGACCCATAGGAGCAATGTAGAGGTAACAAAGAGTTCTAAAGATGAGCCATTATGTAACACCAATATGTCAGAAATTACTTGAGACTTTTAAAGACTTTCAGAAAGACATTGGAAGATTAGATCAATATTTAGCTGGTATAGGAAACAGAAAATTGAATGATTAATGTCACCAAAACAAAATATACAGAACTAATCTGGAAAACAAATGACAAATTCTAGTTTCCCCTGATAAGCTATTAAAAATAAAAGTCAAAAGATTAAGATGATACACAGAATCAAATCAGCATAATGATCAGAATAAGCAATTAAACATCCATATTTTTCCTAGAGTCTTGAGAAGCAAAGAAATGAGAGAGAGAGAGAGACAGAGAGAGAGAGAGAGAAAACCCTTGAAGAAGGAAGATGTTGAATATTTCTATTCATCTCTATGATCCTAAGTGAAAATGCAAGTTGGATCAAATGGGAAACACAAAATTGTATATTGTTAATATAAATGTAGCCTGTTTAGGCTATGGACTTTTTCTCCAACCCTACTAACACTTCCAGGTCAGGTCCATACAAAGTACCTATAGTTCCCCTCAAGGTATTAAGGATAAGCCTTGCTCAAGCCCCTGCTTTCTAGGCCCCAGATTGCCCAGTATCAATCTCCAGTGATTACATCCCAACATCATTTGAAAGGACCATTTAGTATATACCCAATATTATTTATCCAACTAATACCTCCTTGATATTACTAATAAGAAATTAACATCAATTAACTTTTATAAAAGGATATTTATTAAAAATGTGTAGCAAGAACAAAAGTACAAATACTTCTCCCTGCTACTCTGCTAAAGTCTCAGAGGACAAATTGTTGCCTTGCTTGCAGAACATGGTGTCTCTGCTGCTAGGCTGATTCACTTCTGGGCTAAGTCACACAAGTTGTTCCTCTGGCCTGAGCTGGCTCCTCATCTTAGAAGTGACAGCTATCACTGCCATTGGCCTTCATTACCCAAGTGACATTACCCAAGTTCCTCTGTTGGTTCTTCCAACCTTTTGAAGCTGACAGGGTCATTCTACTTCCAAAACTCTTTCACTTAGGATAAAGAATCAACACAGCAGGGACAAGAGAAACGGTAGCGCCATGCATTATGTTATATAGTGTCCCAGAAAAGGAAATATGGAAACTGAACCACTGTCTCTCACCCCTGTCAGAGACTTTCTTGTTCCACACTTGAAAGCTGGCAGGGAAAGGGAAAGGGAAATGTCATTTCTTCCATTGGAGTCTTTTGTGGACACACACAGTTCTAGCTCAGGAACCAATGAAGTGGTAAGTGGGCAGGAAACATTCATAGTGTATTATGCGTGCTCTGAATTGGTGACAGAACCCTCTCTCTTATACAACATCATGCATTTCCAGAAGCTTCCACATGAATTGGCACCATGGATGCTAAAAGGATTGGACCAATAGGTTTGAACAGTCCCTCATTACATAACGAATGACACAACACCATGGGAGGGAGTAAAGTAACTTCAACGACGGCAGCTCTGCAAAAATGGAAGACAGCAGAGCTGGTTGAGATAGATAAAGACTGACTTAGATGCTTCACACTGGTATATATGAAATTTCAAGGCTATTTACCAGTTTCTTCTCACATACAAACCTGATTCTACCTTTCTTAACATCATGCATTCTTAATACGCATCATATATTAACTAACAAAAGATGAGGACATGAGTAACTCTTCCCACTATAGGCTAATTTCATATCCATGTACTTTAGACAAAGCATTCACTGCTTGAATCATTTTAAAAATCTGTAAAAACTAACATGAATATGCCATATGGGCTAAGGACCAAAAATAGATAGGGCAAAAAGTCCCAGAGTTGGCCAAGTAAATTTATCACTGACTTCATTTATTATGGCAAAACCTTTCACTCAGTTTCACACTCATGGCTTATTTGTGTATTGTAAGTATATGAAATAGACTGAAGTCAAGTGAGAAAGCTAGAATGTTTGATATGTACATGGAAAATTGGCCTCAATTTTAAAACTTGCCATCAGCATGATACGGTCAATGTCGATTGATGTGGAATAAAGTATCTTTTGTCGAGACAGGTTAAGTCCCTTGAAATTCTACCCTGCCTTTAACCTGCTTAACCTTCTCTCCTAAACAGAAGCAAGAATGAATTCAAATTTAAAGTAGGAATCATACAGAAACAGCTTATTAGTCACTGGGTGTGAGCAAACTGAACCAATGGAAGAAGGTAATATTTACAAATATCTTGGTCTTCTCCAGGCAAAGAACATTGAGCCAAAAGCTCTTGAGAAGATAATTGTGATTGCATAGGTCCAGGGACTTACTGGAATCCTGAAAAGAAAAGCCAATGGGAAGAACATGTTTAAAGCAATTGATGGCTATGCATTACTGGAATTAATATACACTTTTAGAACCCCCAAATGGACTAAACATATTTAGAAAGTATCCTAACAAAAAGCTTCATATTATTAATAAAAACTGGGCCTATCACTTTAATTTAGCTATGGAAAGATGAATATTTTTCTTGGCAAAAAGTAGAAAGACTATTGTTAAGAGTTCTCTCAGAGTAAATGATAGGACAAGAATTTACAAAAGTACTTTTGAAACAAAAAGACATCACCTCAGCAAGGATATTGAGTGCTGAGTCCAAGGCCTAAAAGGATTCCCTATAGATGGTAAGGTCCCAAATCCTCCAATTTCAGCATGACATTGTGCTAACTGTATCAGTCCCCAGAATATTGCAGAACCTCCTAAATGAGATCCATACTTACTCAAAAGAGCGTAGCCCAACTATACACACAGGTTGAACCAAGTGGATGAAAAATTTTTATTGTCAAGACCAGGGGTCTCCAGAATGGGAAATTTCAGACTAGAGAGAGGAGGTGGACTGAAGAAGTATTGGGGGATAGAAATATGTGTGGTTAGGGGGTAAAATCATATCTATCAAATACTATGTGTCAGGCACTGTGTTAAGCACTGGAGATACAAAAGAGACAAAAGATAATTTCTGCTCTCAAGAAACTTACAACCTAACAGGGGAGACTATACCCAGGATAAATAGCAGACAATAACAGAAGGAAGGTGCTAGAGTTAAGAGAAGATGGAGAAGATTTCCTGCAGAAGGTGGGATTTTAGTTCACACTTTAAGTCAGGAAGGTCAGTAGTGAGAGCAGATGAAGGAGAGTATTCCAGGCAGGGGAGACAGCCAGAGAGAATGTCCACAGCTGAAAGATGGAGCCATCACTAGACTGAAGAATATCTGTTTGGTGCAAGGTATAAAAAAATGGAAAGGTAGGAGGGGGTTAGGTTATGTGAGGCTTGGAATACCAAAAAGAGCATTTTGTATTTGATCCTGGAGAAGATAGGGAACCACTGGAGTTTATCGAGTGTGTGCTTGTGTGTTGGGGGGTGGCTGGGGTGACATTATCAGACCTGAGTTTTAGGAAAATCACATTAATGGCTGAATGGAGGACATATTAGAGTGGGGAGAGACTTGAGGCAGGCAGATCCACTAGCGGTTATTGCAACAGTCCAGGTGTGAGGTGATGAGGGCCTGCACCAGGGTGAAGACAATGTCAGAGGAGAGGAGGGGGCATATTTGAGAGGTGCTGCAAAGGTAAAATCGACAGGCATTGACAACAGCTTGGGTGTGGTGGGGAGGGGTGGTAAGAAATAGTGAAAAATCCAGATTGACATCTAAGGTCACCATTCCGAGCCTGGAAGGATGGTAGGGCCCTCTATAGTAATATGGAAGGAGACATAGTCATAGTAGTAGGAGTAGGGGAGAGTTTAGGGGGAAAGAGAAAGATGATCATTTTGGACATAATGAGTTTAAGATATCTAAGCCTCACAAACCACCATTACTCAGAGAGTGAAATGGTACTCACGCTCTCATCCTCTGATTGGTTGATTATACTCCCTGAAAAGGACATACTCATGTCCTAACACATACTCAACCTTTATTCTTCAAATCATCACATGGCTACATTAAAAATGCTTTAAAGGGTGGTCTCTGGCTATAGGGAAATAAATAGTGAGTAAGAGCCCCACCTCTCCCCTTTTAGTGTAGGGAAGGACAGAGTAAGACATTCAAGATAAGCTTACATGGATGGTTTACAATATACACTGAAGATCTTATTACATTTTCCATTAAACTGAAGCCCAATTGTCAGGCCTCTAGTGGATGTCAAAGGCTGGATTCAAACTCAGATCTCCTTGCCTCCAGGTCTACCACCCACTGCTTGCTCCACCAAACTGCCTCATCTCTTGGACTTGCCCTTTTTAGTGGCATCACAAGCTTTATGGGGATGCAGGGAGAGCAACAGATTGGCAGGATTCCTGGTACTGATCTGATGGAGCCGAGTGTCAGAGGTGAGATTTGAACCTTGGTCTTCTCACCTCTACCACTCAGCTCCATCATGACTTTGAGTAAGGCACTTCCCTTCGCTCTGGGTCTCCTTTTCCTCATATGCCAAATAAAAAACGTTGGAATGGATAATTTCTAAGGCCCCTTTTAGCACTAAACCCATGATCTTATGGTTTGAATCTGAAACCTGGCTTGGTCATTTGCTACACATGCTGCTGCTGCTGTTGCTGGATAACAGACAGGCCAATGAGTTAAGGGGATGTCTACCCCAAGCATGTGAATACCTTCCCTGGTTAAATGGGTGGATGAGAACAATTTGTTCCAACAACCATTAAGACAGCTGAAGCAGGCACTGTGGAGCACTTAGAGCTTGGTCAGACGTCAGAGACACCAAGATCATCCCCTGCATCTCGGGCCATCACCAGTCATCTTGACTTTTGTCCTGTCACTGGACTTTGATGGCTCTGGAAGAAAGAGTGAGGCTGATGGCTTTGTGCCTCACTTAAATCCAATTCACACAGCAGTTAAGACATCATCCCATGATGTCATTGGTCCTCTTCAAAAGCAAAGGACCAGAAACAATGAACATAGATAAGTCATTTCCCTTTTTGGGGTCTTATTTCCCTTAGCATGCTACTAAGTTCCTGACAAACAGTTGATGGATCCAGGGTGCACAATGAGACATAATTTTTGGACATGGCCAATGTGGAAATTCGGTTTGTTTGTCAACTGTTTCTCTTTTGGCCAGGAACCCTGAGGGTCCTCTCCTCCCAGTTTTCTTTTTCTTTTTCTTTTTTTTGAGTTTTGATTAAAGGGGCTATCCCTTCAGTAACTTCTTAAAGAGCTATATTCACTGAATGGGCATTCCCTCACTCAAAGTGCGAACCTAAAAAGACAGTCTGAAAGGGCCTGGGTCTCGCAACGCATCTTGGGCCATCTCCAGTCATGCTAGTGAATGTCAGGCCACTGGACCCAGATGGCTGTGGAGGAGAAAGTGAGGCTGGTGACCTTGCACAGCCCTCCCTCGCTCACATCAAAGGCAACTGCAAGTCATGTCATCATTTCCCTGATGTCATGGTCCTCTTTGAGAACGAAGGACAAACACACCACCAACAACATTTTCCATTACAACTTCCCTTTCACTATTCTGGGTCCCGCTATCCTTGACAGCCAGGTTTTCAACCTTGGTACCATCCTTGACTCCTTAGTTATATAATGCTTTGAGGTTGGCGAAGCACTTTACAAGTATTACCTCATTTCATCATCATAACAACCCAGGAAATGAGGTGCTATTTTTGCTCCCATTTTATAGATGAGAGAACTGAGGAACAGAGAGGTTTAGTGACTTGCCCAGGGTCATATATCTAATAAGTGTCTGAGGCTGGATTTGAACTCAGGTCTTACTGACTCCAGGAGCAGCACTTCTTTTACTGCGCCCCTCCCCCCTGCCAAGTTGGTACCTCAACAAATAAATAATTTATTTTTTTGTCTATTCAATCTGTTCTTCCCTAGAATAGATATTAGTCAAGATTTGTCTCAAGAAACAATATGCGAGTTCAAGGGGTACTACAGCTTCTTCTTGAGGAACCATACAGATAGGCTTGGTTATCATGATATCTTTTCCTCCTTTGATTCACCTGTGATGACATTAATTTTGCTTCTCGGGAAAAAGAAACAAAATAAGTCAAAACAACAAAAGCAACAAAACCAAGAAGGTAAAAAGGCCCTCCCTGTCTTGTCCTAATGGTCAATTAGAACTTCTATCTTAAAATCCGTTCGAGTTTTCATCTCATGTCAACTATTTAGGATCAAAGATTAAGAACTGGAAGAAACTTTACAAGCCATCTGGTCTACCTCCATTATTTTACAGATGAGCAAACTGAGCCCTAGAGAAATTAACATGACTAAGTTTTGTTTTGTTTTTAGGGAAGACAAAAATATTTTCATCTATGAATGATATGATGGTTCCTTAAGAAAACCGAAAAGAAGAAACAGAATACTAATTTGAAGTAATAGTATTAGCAAAGTAGCAGAATGAAAAAACACACAAAATTGATGTTTCTATAATTATTAGCAAGAAATAATAAAATTATTTTAAAATGGAAATTTTTTAAAACATTGTTATGTTTGAAAATTATGATAAACTGAGACACAATGGTCCAAGCATGATCAATTTATCAGTTAGGCTAGCAGTCATGAACAGATTGGGTCAATGGCCTCTCTCAATGACCAAAGACCCTCAATGAGGGTTGACAGGGTCTTTTAAACCTAGGTATGTTTTGTTTCTGGCTGGCCTGACAGTACATCATTAGACCTCCCACTGTAAAGGTAGACATTTTAAAGAAGAAGTGGGTTAAAAGTTATCTCAGCTATTCCCTATTACTTCCTCCTTAGGAGATGGGAATAATCCTTAGGTGATAGGATTAGTCTACAGACCTGGGTATGGAACATGATTATGATTAATAAGTGGTAAAGTCAGAATTAGAACCCAGGTCTTTTCTCCTTTAGATAGAATGGGAAGAAGGTTGAAATCTGATACTCAACACATTTTATTGATAGCTTTGCTCTCTAAACGTAGACCTGGCCTTCTAGCAACATTAAGAACAAAATTGAAGAACATGGTAATAACTTGCTGGAGGCTAAAGTTCAGGCTTTGTGCAGGAGTATATTTTTTGTTTGCTTGCTTTCGGATTTGCTTTATGCTAGGGGGCTGTGCACTTTTGATTCTAAAAATGATTCAATTCTACAGGGATATTTTTGTCTGCCTGCTTTCATATGTTTGTCTAGTACACAGTTGTAAAACCTTATTTTTCGTACTATGTTCTGTTTATGGTTTGTTACAAAGGTCTTCATAATTCTGAATGACTAAGCTCCGTGATACCGGGTAGGTATGGTTTTTTGCAAGTGCTTTTGAGTTATCCAGTGTTTCATGAGTTTTGCATTGCATAAAAGTGGTGACTTCCACATATAGGTGTTATCTGCACAGAAGTTCCTGAAGAATTAATTTCTACTGAAATAATTATAATAAGAATGAGTCCAGATATTGTCCATATAGACCACATGTGCCCAGCACTCCCTTGACCAAATGCTGAGATACACAGTCCCTAATTTTCATTTGAGAACAGAAAAGTAGCAATCAAGGGAAGAGTTTTATAAAGATTTTTTTTATTTTTATAAAGATTTTTATTTTTATAAAGATCATCTATGTAGCCCAGATTAGGCTGATACAGGGCCATAGAGGTCATCTCCTCCAACTCCCTCATTTTACAGATTAGGAAACAGACTTGGAGACATAAAATTACCTACAGATCACAGACAAGAAGCAGCAATTTAGATTTGAACACAGATCCTAGCACATTTTCCATTGCCAAATGATATATCATCCACTAATTTTCCATCTACAATACTCATATTCTGTTGAGTCATTTCAGTTATATCCCATTCTTCATGACCCAATCCTGGCAAAGATACTGGAGTGGTTTGCCATTTCCTTCTCCAGTCCATTTTGCAGATGAGGAAACTGAGTAAGTGGTCAGATTTGAACTTAGAAATATGAATCTTCCTGACTCTAAGCCCAGCACTCTATCCATTGTGCCTCCTAACTGCCCTATTTTTATTTAGTCAAATTAAAATTGAATATGCTTTTTAAAGTAATCACTCATTTAGTTAATAAACATTATTTAAGTGCTTACTATGTGCTAAGCACTGGGGATACAAAGACAGGCAAAAACCAGTCCATGCCCTTACTGAGTCTATATTCCAGCGGAGGAGACAACATATATATTTACATAACTAGATACCTACAAGCTGCATCCAGTGTGAATGAAATGAAATCTGACAGAGGAAGGCATTTACATCTGGGGGAGGTGGGGAGCCTGGGCATAGCCTCCTAGAGAAAGGGCAATTTGAGGGAGCCAGAGAAACTAAGAGGAGGTAAGGAGGCAGGGCATTCCAGGCATTGAGGCGTAATGACAATTTTGATTTGAAGATCTTTCCCACCCATTCATAGGCCATGTGACCTGCTTATATCACAGGAAGCTTAAGTCACATGTAGCGGGAGGAGCTTGCTGAGAGGAAAAGGAAAGTGCGTCATAGGAAATGCTGAGTGAGAGCAGTTAGAGCTGAGGGTAAGAGCAGACATGTGCTGTGCTGTGAGTTTGTTGGTGGCAAGGCCCCAGCAGTGGGGTGGAAGGTTATGGGATGGTGATGCTCTGTGCAGTGATGTTATGTACTGAATTCTTTGCTGCTGTGATGGATTGGGCTTGTTGGTTTTGGAATCTGGTTCTTTGGTGTCTGAATAAATGGTTTACTTCTACCTTCTATATGGAGAGTCTCTTATATTTTGTGATACGGAACCACATAGGCATATGGACAATTATTGTCTGTATTGCGTTTATTGCCTTGCTAATACACGAGGCCAACCAGTAAAAAGGTGTTGAGGTGGAAGATGGTGTTTGAAGTAGAGTTGTATCATAGAGGGTGTGTAGGAGAGTAAGAACAGGTTGTGGAAGATGGTGTTTGAAGTAGAGTTGTATCATAGAGGGTGTGCAGGAGAGTAAGAACAGGCTATGAAGAGTTTTCAGTAACAAATGTTGTTCAGTCATTTTCAGTTGTGCCTGAATCTTAATGATGCCATTTTGGATAAAGAGGAGGAGAGGCAAGAGAGAAAGAAAGCTGGCACAAAAGCCAAAAGAGGAGAAAATATCCAGAGGGCAATGGTGGTAGACAGTATCAAATGCAAGTAGAGGAGGATCCAGATTGTGAAAAGGTCATCAGACTTGTCGATGAAGACATCAATGGTGACTTTGGACAAGGCATTGCAGTTGAATGAGATTTGGAAGTCAAATAAATTGTGGAGGATTTAGAATAGAGTAAAAGAAGAGGAAGAGGAGTTACCAGTTGTAGATGTCTTTCTCAAAGAACTTACCCTCAAGGGGAGGAGATATGTGGATGATATATACTGAGGATAGTAGAATAGTTAATGGGTATGGTGTTTTGTTTTATTTTTCTTTTCTCTAAGGAAGGCTGTGTCTGTAGGTACAAGGGAGGGAATCAATAGATAGGGAGAGACTGAAGATAAGAGAGAATGGGGACGACAGTGGGGACAACTTTCTGGAGATAGAAGTGGTTGGGATCAAGGATAAATGTAGAGGTGTTTTGCCTTGGCAAGAAGAAGGACTACTTCATCTAATACCAGAGTGATGAAAAACAAATAGTAGAGGAATATGTCTGAGTGCTACAAGATAAGGAGGGGAAAACAGGGCGGGGTTTGGTGAATGGTTTCAATTTTTCCTAGTGAAGTATTACATGACATCCTCAACTGAGAGGTGAGTGGCGTGGGTGGTATGAAGCTTGAGAAGAGATAGAAGGTTTTGGAAGAGTCTATGGAGATTGGGTTAGTAAATCAACTAAGGAGAAATATATTTTCCTTGCTGTGGTAAATTTCCACTTGAGATTAGATGATATAAATCTGCATTTGGACTAATCAGCAAAGTTTCATGATTTTCTCCAGTTCTGTTCAGCTGGAAGTGAATAAGAGTAAAGGAGGTAGATGGTGGAATAATCCAGGGTGGGGGCTTAACTAGGTATGATTTGTGATAGGACAAGGGAACAAGAGAGTCCAGGGTGGAGGGTAGAGTCATTAAATCTAGTTAAGCCTAGTTAAGCCCCCAACCCTAGACTACTCCCACCATCTCCCTCCTTCACTCCTATTCATATGCTGCTGAACAGAACTGGAGGAAATTATGAACTTCTGCTGATTACACACACACACACACACACACACATACACACACACACATATGAAAGGCATGCGTATGAATTATATATATAGAATATATATATAAGTTATATACATATATGCAAATTATATATATCCACACACTATATATATGTGTATGTATGTATGTATGTGAATATATATATATATATATAATGTTCAAAACAATTGCCATACAAATGTTATGTAACATATAATGTGTTTCTAGGTTTATAAATCAGTAGTATTCATTCCATGTATAGACTAAAAACTTAATAATTGTTTGAGGCATTCTTTCAAGATTGTGTTGTTTTTTTTAAAGGTTTACTATTGATTACAAAACTTAGCCAGCTTAGAGAGTTTGTGTGTCATAGTGGGTGGAATGATGGTCTTGGAGTCTGGGGGGGAAAAAGGTTCAATCCTTGCCTTTTTGACCTTACTACCTATGTGACCTTAGGTAAGTCATAACCCTTTTGAGCTTCAGGCAACTCCCTAGGATCATAGGATCACAGATTTAGAGTTGGAAGGGACGTTAAATGCAATCCAATCCAACTCCATCCTTTCACAAAACTCAAATCCAGGTCCTCTGATTTTCAATTCAGTGCTTTTGACTTCTCTACTAAGTCATAGATAGGAACAGGACCATAGATTGCAGAGCCAGAAGGGAACTTTGAGGTTGCTTAGTTCAACTTCTTCATTTTACCAGTGAAGAAACTGAGACCCAGAGAAATGAAGTGAGTTTCCCAAAGCTAGTGATTTGCATTGGTGGAGGAAGTTCCCTCTATCTATAGTTTCCATATGTGTGTGTTTGTGTGTGTAAGTATGTATGTATATATTTTTATGTATATGTATATATTTTTACTTAACCAACTATGGATTTTCCTAGTCTTAGTCTCAGTCTAAGACTTTTGGCACAACCTTTATATTAGTGTAGTAATTATCAACATGTGAGATAATTGATGGACAGCCTGAGTGCTGCTCTGGACCCCACCTAACATTAAGACCTAGAGAAAGCTCTCTAGTGAGTTGGGCGAATATCCTACTGAAGAATAATGGAAGGAAATAGACAAGATCACTCAGGACAGAGGAGGGGACATGGATGAGACGTGACCTGTGCTATTGAAAGGGAACTAAACGCCAAGTTGATCACAGATCCATTGAAGTTTGGAAGCATTTACTATTATAGGATTTGATTTCTGGCTTTTAAAAACATTTGATTTTTTTTCAATTAAGCATTTATTTTCTCTTTCATCTTTCTAAAAGAAATTAATGATTTTAAAAGAAATCAATAAATTTTTGAAGAAAGAGACCTCAGGTTTATGGAACAATACACAGTCCTATGTATAAGGAAGATTTGCATAGCTCATGGACTAAGAATGTGGGCATACCCTGGGGGAACATCGCCATTGGCCCTTTCCCTGAGGGGACTTTATCCCTGAGTAGAAAGGAAAGGGCCAATCATTGTGCCTGAATGCCAGTCCTGGGCTCTATGTGTAAATAAGTCTATCTAGCTTTTACAATAGTCTCTAGTCTTCCTGCTTAGTCTTTCCCTGCTCTAGTCATCTTCCACATAGCTACCAAAATGATATTTCTATAAGCACATGTCTGACCACATTACTCTCCTCAATAAACTTCAAGGACTCCCTATTACCTCTAGAATCAAATATTCTTTGTTTGGCATGTTAAATCCTTCACAATCTGGTCCAATCTGCCCTTCCAACCTTATTCTACATTGTTTCTCTTCAAATACTCTGCCACCTGACTAGCCAGACTGATTTTATTGCTATTCCTCAAATATGATATTTCATTTTCTCTCTCTACATGCCTTTTCACAAGCTGCTCCCCACCCCCACCCAAATACTATGCTTGGAGTAGGCTCTGTACTCACCACTTCTTCTCCTTCTCCTTCTCCTTCTCCTTCTCCTCCTCCTCCTCCTCCTCCCCCTTCCCTCCTCCTCCCTAGTATCTTCCAAAGTTCAATTTAAATGGTACCTACCTCCCATAGGAAGCTTATCCTGATCCCCCACCCCCTGATGACCTCCACTCTTAAAATTACTTCATAGTGCATTTATCTTGTATATATCGATATGTGTATATGTTATCTCTTCCAGGAGAAGGTAAGCTCCTTGAGGACAAGAATTATTTCATTTTTGTCTTTGTATCAATATGGTGCCTGGCAAATAGTAGGCACTTAAATGCTTGTTGACTGATTTTTTTTTGAAGTACTAATTCTGGGCTGATGACCTCCTCAGGAAAAATGTCTTTTTCAAGTTTTATTTTTTAATTGCATGTTCTGCATCAATGCTACCTGTGATGCAGGTCTGCTCTTCAACTTGGTCTACTATTCCTCAGTCGAGGGGACAGCCCTTTCTCTTGTAGATGAAAGGAGATTTACCCAATACTTAGAGGGTGCCTTCTAATCCTACATAATCTTAAAGATGACTTCTGGTAATATCTGTCTCCTTCCCTCCTCCCTTTCTTTTTCATATTTTTATTCTTATCTTTTTTCTTCAGTCCTTTACTTTTCCTTCCTTCTTCCTTTCCTTCCTCCATTTCTTCCTCCCTCCCTCTCTCCCTTCCTTCCTCCTTCCCTTCCTTCCTTCCTTTCTTCCTTCCTTCCCTCCTTCCTTTCTTCCTTCTTTCCCTCCTTCCTTTCTTCCTTCTTTCCCTCCTTTCTTCCTTCTTTCCTCTGTTTATGTCTGTCTTGCTCACTCATTCTCTTTTGCTCAGGCAACTAGTTTATAAAATATATTTATTCAATGTGCCTTTTGTGCTTGTGGAGGGTTAAAATTTTCTTAAGCATCATTGTACTTTCAAAATGACTTCCTTGAAAAAATATAGCTTCAATCAGAACCAACTGGATTATATTGTCTTACTTGGTGTGTTTGCGGCATATCAATCAATAATCAAGCATTTATTAAGCAACTAGTAAATTCTAGGCACTGTGTTAGGTGTTAGGTTTATAAATTTAAAAAGGGGAAATAGTCCCTGCCCTCAAGAAACTTACAGTCCAGCCTGGGAAGGCAACATGTACATTTATAAATATAGATGATATATAGACAAAATAGATACAAGGTTCCTTGGAGAAATAGGCTGGGTTGGGAGAGGGGATCAGAAAAGGACTCATGTCAAAAGCAACTCGAGTTGAGCCATGTAGTGGAAGAACAATTGGATTGGTTTCAATGACCTCTCCAGCTTGTAGGGTGACAAAACCACCTATAGCCACATATGTATGTATGTATGTATGTATGTATGCATGTATAAATTTCTTTAAAAACCTTAAAGTCCTTTACAAAGTCAGTTGGGCAGCTAGGTGGCTCAGTGGATAGAGCATTGGGCTTGGAATCAGGAAGACTGATCTATGTGAGTTCAAATCCAGCCTCAGACACTCCTAGCTGTGTGACCCTGGGCAAGTCAGTTAACCCTGCTTGCCTCCATTCCTCATCTATAAAATGAGCTGGAGAAGGAAATGGCCAAACCACTTCAGTATTTTTGCCAAGAAAGCCCCAAATGGGGTCATGAAGAGTCAGATACGACTGAACAACAACAACAACAATAAAGTCAGTTACAAATATTAAGCCATACCCCTGTTCTATCCCTCAGTTTCCTTATCTGTAAAATGAGGGAGTCAGACTCTTGGATGTTTTCTAAGGTCCCTTCCAGCACTCAATTTTATGTTTTTTTAAATAAACCCAATTCTACTTCCACGTCTTCAGCTGAGATGCTGTCTAATAGAATTTATTTTTGAGCTCATTATCACAGAAATTTGGCTCATTCATTCTTCTATAATTAATGTGAATTCTAGTCAATATCCCCACTTCCCAGGTGAAAGAGTCCTCACAGAATTCTAAGAGCTAGAAGAGACTCCATCTATTCCAGCCCATAGCTGAATAGGAATCCCCCTAGAACATATGAAAAATGGCCATCTAGCTCACACGTGAAGGCCTCTAGGGATGAGGAACTTATTGTCTCTTGAGGCAGCTCTCTCCAGTTTTGGACAGCTCTAATTTAAGGAAGTTTTCCCTCATATTGAGCCAAAAATCTGCCTCAGTTCCCATGAAACTCCATCTGAACAGCAAATCACTAAAGTTTTCCTCAAGTTAATGGTCTGTTGAATGATGAAGCACCTTCCAATTATTGATGATGGAAGCTAGGAAATGAATGCCCTTTACACTATTTTCTCCCCTCTCCTCGGCTATAACCATTATGGGTAAGTCAGATGATGAATTCCATGTGCAACTGCATAAGAAACATGATTCATTGGGGGCAGTCTGGTGCAATTTTGAGGCAGGAAACCCTAGTTCTAGCACATGCGTATCCATGAGCTAGCTACACGACCTTAGCCAAGTCCCTTAGCTACTCTGGACCTCAATTTTATAATCTGGAAAATGAGAGTGTTAGACCAGGCAATCTCCAAGGCCTCCTATCATTCTGACATTCTTTGATTTGAGAGATATAAATGATGATAACAGTTGGGAGGATTTTCTGAAAAGGATAGGTTTTTAAAATAGGTATATGCATACACATACATATCTCTTCATTATTTATGGCAGAATATGAAGAACAGATGCAAGAAGTCTACAGTTTTCTCCAGGGGAAAAAAGTACTGATGAAATACAGGTTTTGCTTCAAAATGTAATCAAGAAATCAAATTTATGACATTGAGAAAACTCGTGGAATGAAAAGTGTCTACTTAAGGCTTCTGAAGACCACAGACACCCAGGGACAATTATCAGATGTCAAGGAAAGAAAGAAAGGAAGGAAGAAAGGAAGAAAGAAAGAAAGAAGGGAAGGGAGGAAGGAAGGAAGAAAGGAAAGAAGGAAGGAAGGAAGATAGAAAGAAAAAAAGAAGGGAAGGGAGGAAGGAAGGAAGGAAAGAAAGAAGGAAGGAAGGAAGATAGAAAGAAAGAAAGAAAGAAAGTGAGAGAGAAAGGAAGGAAGGAAAGAAGGAAAGAAGGAAGAAAGAAAGAAAGAAAGAAAGAAGGAGAGAAAGAAAGAAAGAGAAAGAAAGAAAGAAAGGAAGGAAGGAAGGGAAAGGAAGGAAGGAAAGAAGATAGAAAGAAAGAAAGAAAGAAAGAAAGAAAGAAAGAAGGAAAGAAGGGAAGGGAGGAAGGAAGGAAGGAAAGAAGGAAGGAAGGAAGGAAGATAGAAAGAAACAAAGAAGGAAGGAAGGAAAGAAAGAAAGAAGGAAGGAAGGAAAGAAAGAAAGAAAGAAGGAAGGAAAGAAGGAAAGAAGGGAAGGGAAGAAGGAAGGCAGGAAGAAAGAAGGAAGGAAAGAAAGGAAGGAGGAAAGAAAGAAAAAGGAAGGAAGGAAGGAAGAGAGAGAGAAGAAAAGAAAGGAATGAATGAAGAGAGACAGTAGTCATAAAACTACTATAAAATTAGGAAGAGGCCTTGGAAAAACCCATAATCATCAATGACTTCTAGACCCAGTGCTAATCATTTAGCTAGTTTCTAAGCAGCGTTTATCAGGGTCCAAAAATAGAGGAACACCTGGAAAGTTAAGATTTAATTAAGGGACAGTGATTTAGAATCCACAAAAGAGAGATCAGAATGACAAATGGATCTTTTTTTCCCATGAAGAAGCCAACCAAGAAACTGAGCAGAAATGCTAATATCTCAATTTCTTTTTAAATTTAGCAATCCTCTATGAAAACATTTGGAGATGCACCAAAAGAAAATGTGCTTTAAAAATGATATTTGAGGGGAAAAAGAGCTTGAAAATTATAAATCTAAAAAAGGCAAAAATCATCTAATTAACATTATTCTTAACTTATAAATTTATGACTTTAAAAAAATAAGTTTTGTTGATGCTTTTTGTTTGAACATTATAGTCATTTCTGAAAACCCTTCCCCCCCTCTAGTCTGAATACTCTAGTTACAAAAGAAAACAATTGCACAAAATTGCCCAATATAGGAACTGGGTCTGACTGTGTATACAGCACACTGTCCTAGGAGTTCCCCACCTCTTTGCTGGGAAAAGGATGATATGTTTCCTTTTCTGGGACCATCATTACCTTTTCCATTTTGCCATCTAATTATTTTTTAAATTTTTAAACATTTTAATTTATAGGTTTGAGTTCCAAATTCTTTCCCTCCCTGCCTCCCTTCCCCTCTCTCTGAGATGGTAAGCAATCAGAAATAGGTTATATATGTGCAATTATGCAAAACATTTCCATATTAGTCATTTTGTACAAGAAGACTCAAATAAAAGAAAAAAAATTAAAGAAAGAATGTAAAAATAGCATGCTTTAGTCTGCATTTGATCAATATCATTTCTTTCTCTGGAGGCAGACAGTATGCTTCGTCATCAGTCCTTTGGAATTGTCCTGGATCATTGTATTGTTGAGACTAGCTAAGTCATTCACAATTCTTCTTCAAGCAATATTGCTGTTACTGTGTACAACGTTCTCCTAGTTCTGTTCACTTCACTTTGCATCAGTTCATATAAGTCTTTCCAGGTTTTTTTCTGAAATCATCCTGCTTGTCATTTCTTACAGCAGGACAATATTCCATTACAATCATATACCAAAGCTTGTTTAACCATTCCCTGATGGGCATCCCTTTGGTTTCCAATTCTTAGCCACCACAAAAAAGCTGAAGGGGGAAGGAAAGAGGAGATTAAGACAGAAAGGGAGAGAGGAAAATAAGCTTTAGAAAGGGAAGAGGAAGAAAAGAAGAGGGGCCTCTTTTAGGTGGGAGAGCTAAAGGGATACCTGAAAGATCATGTGTCAGGAGAGAATGAAATAGATATGACAGCTGGAAGATTCCTCTTGGTATCAAGCTGTTGAACAGTTTGAATTTCCCACATGGCTCAGCTGAACCCAGATTAGCAGAGGTGAAATGTTAGCTGGCTAATCTAATGGACCATTTAGCATCCGAAGAGAGTTGAATGAATATGAACGTGATGATCATACAGGGGCAAAGACAGATGGAGAGACGTGTACTCTGGGAGAGTGAATGGAGGTGTAAAGTCTTTGACTCATCACAGAGTGATCCACTGCCCTCCTTCCCCTCCAAATGCCTAGTCCTAGTACTGCCCTCGGGAGAGATAAGATGCTCTTGCAATCAGGAGAACCTGGGCTCAATTTCTACCTATGACACATACTACTTGAGGGTGTGTGGGGCTGGCAGGGAGGGGGTTGGGAGGTAACAGGTGGAAGTGTAGCCATTAACTTAACTGCTGGTGTCTTGGACTATTCCTTTAGAATGTAGTTTTGGATCTAAATTAATGGAGGGAAGTTATACATTGGGGGTTTCCTGTACCAAAGTAATCACGGGTCCAGGTACACACACACATACTATATCTATATCTATATCTATACCTATATCTATATTACATATAGATATAGTATCTATATCTATACCTATATCTATATTACATAGATATAGTATATATATATATACATATATGTGTGTGTATATATGTATATATAACTCACTTCCCTCATGAGAACTGTCCCACTTCCTTCTCATAAACTCCCCCCCAATAATTAGGAAAAAAAGTCTACTTCCATCCCTTTCTATACATCTCCTTGAATGGCATTTTCATGTAGAATGTAAGACATCATAAATATTTGTTGCTTGGTCATTTCAGTTGTGTCCACATCTCTGGGCCCATATGAGGTTTTCTTGGCAAAGAATGATTTCCCATCTTCTCCAGCTCATTTTACAGATGAGGAACTGAGGCAAACAGGGTGAAGTGACTTGATGCCCAGGATCATACAATTACTAAGTGTCTGAAGCCAATTTTGAACTCAGGAAAATGAATATTCTTGACTCCAGGCCTGGTACACCATACACTGTGCCAAGTAGCTGCCCTGTCATAAATATTAGGACTCCACATTCAACTAAACGGAATCATCCAAAGACTTTTTAAAAAAAACCTGGAATCAAAGATGTACACCAATGCTTCAACATTTGAGGCTCCAATGCTGTGTATTTCTCTGGGTTCAGGATACTTTTCTTTTGTTTTTCCAGGCACATAATAGAAATATTTAGTACTTCAAAAGACTTGTGATCTCACTGGCCTGGGCATACCCAACACAGACCCTAAACCTTCCACATAGACAATATGACTTTCTTTGGCCAAAAGTATTCATGGACTGGTTGCCAACCTTTTGTTAAGGAGTAAGTCTGTCTCCTCTCTCTTAGCTGGGCTAGTCTTTAGACAATGGCCATACAATCTGCGGCTAGACCAATTTTTGAAGCTTTTTAGGTTTGTAGGATGTTCCAGAGTTTGTGATCACCTCCCTGTAGCCTTTGATATTTATCTACACTTTTCTCTTGGTTAGTCTTTCTTCTGTGGGTCTTCATGACACTCCTCTCCCTTGGTTCTCCTGCCTGTTGGATCACATCTTCTTAGTCCCCTATACTGGTTCATCATCATAGCACATACCCTATTTGTGGATATACCCCAGAGCTCTGTCCTGGGCTTTCTTTATTCTCTTATTAAACTTCCTCACTGTATGTCCTCATCAGTTTCCATGGACTTATTGAACAGATAGCTCTAAGATCTATATATCCCACCCTAGTCTTCCTCCTGACTTCCAATCCATCACCAATGATCTCCTGGACATTTCAAACTAGATGTTCCAAAGGTATCTCAAATTAAACATGTTCAAAACAGAATTCAATGTTCTGTCCCTTCCCTCGGACCTATTCCCCTTCTGAATTTCTCTATTTCTGCCACTATCCTTCCACCCCCTGGACTGGAGCTTACATTCAAGGAGGTTATGTTGAGTATGGACCTGCTGATAAAAGTTTCTGAGAAGTGGCTGATCTGCTTCCATAGAGGTATTTTCCATACCAGGAGTTCCCTACACTGATGAAGACACATATCTGAAACAAAAATGTCCAAGGCATTGTCATTGTTTGTCCTTCCTTCTTGAGGAGGATCGAGGACATCATGGGGGTAATGTCTTGACTTGCATGTGAATTGTATTTAAATAAAGCCAGGCCATACAAAGTTGTCAGCCTCACTGTCTTTCAGAGTCATCAAAGACCGGTGGCAGGATAAAAGCAAGATGACCAGTGATGGCCCAGGATACAGTGGGCTGAAGACAGGAAGATGAAAGCAAAATACTATCCCCCAAGAATTCCCAATTTCATCCTTTCTAAAATTTTAATCTATCTCAAATGGATTTCATATACAGATAAATAATTAATATAATAACCCTTTATTAAAAGCTTACTATATACTGGGCACCGTCCAAAGTGCTGTGGATATAAATACAGGCAAACAAGATAGTCCCTGCCCTCGAGGTGGTTACATTTTAATGGGGAAAGACAACATAGAAAGGGGAAATAGAATGGTGGACATCAATACATATGGCGGCATGTTGTGGAGATGGCAACAAGGTAGTATGGAGGCCTAATTCTGAGCAAGATAATTGAAAGTCTCATCTGTCACAACCAGCGGTACCCAGGCAGAAGTCTAAGGTTCTGGTGGAAAGGGAGATGGTGACAATGGCCCGAAAGTGGGTGACGTGGTATGGAGCTAGCCAGGAAGTAAGATGAAGAAAAGCTAGACCTCAAACTTCTTTCAGGGATGAAGTCTTTATGATGGGTGGTCCCAGGAAGAGAGACTTCATTACATGCAAAGCTGGTTGTGGCACCTAAATAATTAACCTATAACCAATATCTATGTGAAATTAACCGCCGTTAAGTAAGTATGCCTTGGTGACTGTTTGCCATTAAATTAGTGGGATAAATAATTCACACCAAAAATGTGGGCCCAAGATAATACTATTAAGGGGGATAGAACTTGTTCATTAATTGTAAGGAAATTAGACGAAACACAATTCCCTCAGTGCAAGGTCTCCTGTGGAGTATATGGTGTGTTAACATTATTGTAGCATGGAAGAATAAGATGAGAATCCTGGAATTACTCTGTCGATGGCCTCTCTCTAATTGACTAAGGTGTGTGTAATGTACTGAGCCAGGGACACACAAGAAAAAGGGTAGGTATAGATGGAAAAAGTTTCCAAGTGACTGAAGCCAAACATGTAAGAGTCAACTATTTCTTGGATAGGTAAAATTTCAGTTGGCCTAGGGGCATTTTGAGAACAGCTACACTGTCACTCATTGCATCAATGTGTCAGTGATGTCCTCAGTGGAGCACCTCCGGGAATCAGGACCCATCTTGAATTTGGTAGATGAATCTTGGAAGGGTGCCTAATACTCAGTAAGGCTTAGTGAATTCTCTCTAGATATACACAGAACAACTATCAGGGGCAGGATTTGAACCCAAGTCTCTGTACTTCAAAACCAGTATACTATCCACAATTCACTAAATTAAGCTGACATTTATCTAGAGCTTTAAGACTGCTTATATACATCATAATGTTCATCCTTACAGCATTCATGTTGTGTCTGTGCTGTATGTTATCAGTCAACAAATATTTATTAAACTTACTGTGTGACAGTATCACTACTGTACTTTTCCAGATAAGGAAAGAGAATCTGTGTTGACCTCCCTAGGCTAGACAGGCTAGGTACTATGTGTCGACAGTATGATTCAAACCCAGGTCGTGACTAACTATACATCTGGCACTTGATCCACTACAATACGCTTCTTCTGCCAATGTTCTCTAGAATTTTAGGACTTCTGAATGCTGGCATTAATTGATTTAAACCTGCATAGACCAAATTCAACTCTAAGTTTCAAAGTTCATAAATTTACTTGGCTTTTTTTAAAATTGAGAAATATAGTTATTTGTAGCCAGGGAAATTTGACTAATCTTTATATATTTACCAAATATGTAAATATTTTATATTGTTACAATCCATCAAGTATAAAAGCAGAAAGAGCCCTCAGCCAACTTGTGTCTTCACTAATTTAGAAGTTCCCCTAAACAAAACAAACCATCCATGCCGGCCTATCCATGGACACTCTTGGCTGTGTCCTTCCATACATTTACCATAGGGAGTCCACTCAAAAATGGTGGGGGCCTTCCTCCTGCTTACTCATTTCACATCAAGGAAAACCAAGGCCCAAAGAGATAAATTTACTTGGTGAAAGTCTTCCACAGCTAGCTAGTGCAAGAGGCTTTATTAGCCACCAGAGCACCTGGTTTCTAGGCTAGGATTCTTTCCACCATATTCTTGTGAGCCATTAAAGATTTTAGTTTTAAGAAAAAAAATGTTTAATGTTAGCTAGAATGTATGATTTATTTAGGATATGAGCTTTCTGCTCCTTGCAATATAATGTGATTGGGAAAGCATTTAAAATATAGAAGAAAGAGATTAAAAAAAATTAGGGTCATTTGACCAATTAAGAAGCATGAATTAATCACCTAGGAACCTCCAAAGCCATCTAATTGAACTTTGTCATTTTACCTTTGACAAAATGAGGCCCAGAAAAGTTAAATGACTCACCCAAAGTCACACAGGTAGGAAATCCCAGAGTGAGGCTTTCAAATCAGGCCCTCTCAGTCCAAATCAAGCATTTTTTCTACTATACATGCACGAAAATACAAAACATATTCAAAAGGAGTAAAAGATAAGGGTTTTGGGTGTCGAGGGGAAGGGTCTTAATAGCTGGGTGAATCATGTAGGTGGAGTTCAATATTGAATATCAAAAACAATTTAGAAGACTGGACGAAAGAAACAAAATGTAATGGTTTTTGTTTCTTTTTTTCTTCTGGTTTTGGTGTAAAAGAACCAATCTCTTGAATTAAAGGTGGCCCCATGGCATCACTGCCTGTAGGGACAGGATGGACACCTGGCTTTCTCTTTTTCTGAAGACTGATTTATCCAAATAAAGCATGGGATGTTTCATCATTCCATAATGGAAAGTGCCTGTCACTCCTTGAACATCATCGTATGGTTGGTGGCCGGTAAATAATGGACTACTGAGTGTCAAGGTGACTGGCTTTCAATGCACACAAAACTAAAAATTATAGACCTGTCATTCTATAGGCAGGCCACAATTAGCTGTCTATGCAACTTGAAATTTTCATCTTGCCAGCGGAGTAATCAGTTGACTGGAGTTTCTTATTTTGGATGCAATTTCTAGGTCTTTTACATTTCTAGGTCTTTAAAAATGATGCAAATTCTAAAATAAATGTTCAGAAATTTATTTTGCAGAAACCCTTCCCACAACATAATTGAAAACACTAATATTGTAATAATATTAACAAAAGATTGTAATGGAACAAAAATAACATTCATTCTTTTTTTATTATTTAGGGACCGCAAAGCGCTTTGCCAGAATAAAACCATTTATTAGCAAGTCTTACTTCCTTTACTTAAAAGTCCTCCTCAGGCTGGCTCCCACCCACTTTTCCAGTAATTCCCATTCAAATTCTCCCCATTCCAGCTAAATTAATCTATTAGCTATTCCATGAACATTTGATATTCTGTCTTGATGGTTTCTCATGCCTGAAAGACACTCCTTCCCCATCTCTGCATCCCACAGTCCCTAGGTTGCTACGATCCATAACTCAGATATCACCTTATATAGGAGGCCTTTCCTGACCCTCCCCTCCCTCTCTCCCTCCGTGTTAGTGCCTGCTCTCTGTTGACATTGCTTTGTTCATATACTTGGCATTTTCCTGTCCACATACAAATTGTGGTTAGGTGGTCACCCCAACCCTAACTCTCCTCCCCTGTCCCCAAAGTCACACGCCTAGAACTTAAAGCTGATTTAGAAGAGGTCCGATTTTGACTGTGTGCCCCAAGTACGTGGTACAATGCCTCACACATATTAGGGGCTTGGTGGTGCAATGATAGAACGCTGGGCCCGGAGTCAGGAAGACCTGAATTCAAATCCAGTCTCAGAGACTTACTGTGACCCTGACCCTGAGCTGTGACCCTTACCTGTAAAATGGGGATAATAAAAGCACCTATCTCCCAAAGTTATTGGGAGGACAAATGAAATAATATTTGTAAAGTGTGCAGTACAGTGCCTGGAATGCAGGAGTCACTATGTACATGCTAACTATCATTATTATTGTTTTTATCAAAATAAATGTTGTGGAATTTAATTGAATTCAAGTTCCCAAAAGAAAAACCAATATTTGGGAAGTCATTCTACTTGCCTACTTGTTGAGTTCTAAAGTAAGAATCCAGGAATTTATGTCTTTTGGGAAGTCTCAAGATACTTTATCCATAGAGAAATCTGTTGGCATGTTTTCTAAACATATCTCCAACTGAAATATCTGGTATTTTTCCTTGGACTTTTCCCCTTTTTATGAACAAAGGATAATAACTCATGGTTACATAGTACTTTAAAATTTGCAACATGATTTTCATATATTATCTCATAATATCAACACCAAATACACACGTTGATAATTCCGCATTGTCTGGTCAGTCTAAGTTACTGTACTAGTTTATTGAACTTGCTAGTTCTGTGAAACCTCAGATCATCTATTAGTGCCGTGTGTGTGTGCATGTATGTGTGTGTGTGTGTTTTCAATTAAAGTCACTTGTCTTTTTCCCTTGAATAGTCTATGAACCAACTCGAGGGTGAAGTGTCTCCCTTGCCTTCTAACTTTTGTTTTCAGACAGATTTTCCAAATAGTATTACATGAGTCAGGTCTGACCTTGTCACTCCCCTGTCTGAAAACCTCCGTTGGTTCCCTGTTGTCTCCAGTATAAAATGCAAACAGCTCCCTGTAACATATACAAGTCTTTCCTAGGCTGGCTCCAGCCTGCATTTCCAGACTTGGTTCATATTACCCTCTTCTTGCATTCTACGTACCAACCAGTCCGACTAACTCTCGTTTCCCCAAACTCAGCATGTTCCGTTTCTTGTTTAGTCTTTATTTGACAAATGAAGAAACAGAAGTCCATATTTACTTGTAAACATTATAGCCCCTAATAGAATGCAAGCCCCTTGAGGGGAGGAGCAAGTTTGATTTTTTGTCTATGTGAATTCAGTGCCCAGCACAACACCTTGAATACGCAAGTTACTTATTGAACTGAATTCGTTAAAATACTCAAATAAACAGACTGATGCCATAATGTTATTGTTTTTTTGGTGAAAGCCCCTTTTCATTGAAGAAAAGTTGGTCAAATTTTTCTGGTCTTTTCTATCTATTTATCTATCTATCTATCTATCCATCCATATTTTATATATATATATATATATATATATATATATATATATATATATATATACATATATATATATACATATATATATATTATATATACACACACACACACATATATACACATATGCATACACACACTTGCATGTATGTGTATATACATAATACATATATCTAGACATACACACATTTATATGCATATCTATATATTTTTGTTTCTTTAAGATTAATATAAATAACAATATAACATAATTTATACACACATTTTTGTGTGTTTACATACACATATATAGATGTATGTCTATATAACATGTACGTATGTATGTGTGATAGGACCAGTGTTTTCCTTCCCCTTATGGTCCCAGCTTCCCTGGCACAGATTACTCCTTCCACACAGTCCTCACCCAACTTCCTTCAGCCCCAGCCTCCTAGATACTACTCCCTCCCCCCTACACACAACTTCCTTCAGCCCCAGCTTCCCGAGCTTTCCTGGGGCAGCTTCCTGGCCCCCAGACCCAAGCATAGGGGATCCATGTCCAGATGGGGTGAGTGCCCAAGACCCTGATGACTTACTGACCAGACATGTTTCCAGACAGAGACCTATGAGCTGCAGTCTTCTTATGGTGCATCCAAGCTGTGCTAGGGAAAAGTGAGCCTTCTCCTTTGTTAAATGTTCCATGAATGATGAGTCCCTCATTTCCTCCCAAACTGAACTTGAACTAAAAGGATGCTTGCTTGAGAGTCTTGCTTACAATAGTTTGTATATATGTAAACATACATAGAATTGTTTAGAATATTGCAAGTGTTAGGCTCATGTACTAATGTATATATAAGAAAAAAGGAAAAAGTTGGGAGACTTGGTTTATGGACCCAATTGTTTGGGTCTCAGGGATTGTCCTTTTTTTTAGATCTGACAACGTAAGCATCACTAGTCTTCTCCATGACACTTACATAGGTTCCTAATGACATGCCAAACTGCACATGAGAGATGACTGTCATGGCATCTGAAAATGGGCATAAATTTTATTGCTTTAACAATTCACTAAATAGGCAAGAGATGACAAAGTATGGGATATTGCCTTGTTTCTAATCACAGGGTGTAATATTTCACTGGGACTGTCCTGAATATCCATCAAATAGTGATTGAATTGGTAATTAGAACCATTCTGTTGTGTAGTAACAATGATGATATTTCAGAAAGAATGGCTAGGATATAACACAGGACTGCCTTCATGGTTTACTGATAGATAGATAGATAGATAGATAGATAGATAGATAGACAGATAGATAAGTAGATAGATTAGATGAGATTAGATGGATAACTAGACAGGCAGATATATAGATGATAGATAGATAGATAGATAGATAGATAGATAGATAGATAGGTAGATAGACAGATAGATAGATAGATGATAGAATGAACATTTTTTAAAAGTACTTACTATGTGCCAGGCCCTGTGCTAAGTGCTGGGGTTCAAATACAAGCAAGAAAAACAATTTCTGCTTCAAGGATATTCTAATGGAAGAAGACAATAGACAAAGCAGAACAGAAAAAAGAGAAGAAGGAGAAGGCATTCAGACAGATATGGTAAAACCTCACCTATCAGAGTAGGGGTGGCATTCTAATTTCTGACTATTTTTCTGATAATTTATTTGAAAAGACTTTCTGATATTTCCCTCTTACAAAGAGGGACAATATTCTAGGAGTTGAGTACCATGGGCCAGATGGCCTCAGAAATTGTCCATTGAGCATCTGAGCCTTTCTCTGGATAGTTTTTTATCTTGCAGATAGCAGTGCATCACTGTAGAGTTCCAAGTGCTATCTTTCATTCTCTGTGACCAGCCTACCTTTTTTTCTGATCACATATATCCTTGGTTATCTTTCTTCTTCTACTTTTCCCCAGACTGGAGCACCAGGGCTCCTCAGCTTGGGAGAAATCTTACCTAGAATTACATAAATTTTTCTTAATCTAAATAGGAGAAAGCAGAATGTGCTTGGATGATGGGGCTGGCCTTTCATTACCACTATCACTGTTGCTGCCACCACCACCACCATCATCATCAATAATATTTTTGTCAGGCCAATGATTACCTCAGGTCTCTTCCTGAAGGAAGAGACCATTTAATTTTTTTTGGTGGGAAGAGGTGGGGAGTATCCTTAGCACTTTAGATCTGTGTTTTTTGTATGTAGTAGTTACTTAAATATGTATTAGCTATATTTAATTATATGAGCATACACACATATAGACATGTGTACACCTATATACACACATATACATTTATGTATACACATGCACAAAATACATGTATAGAGGTATATAGGTATATGTGTGTATATACATGTCCACACTCATATTGCAGGGACCAATCTTGGCCATAGGAGAATCCAAATTCATTAGTCTTCTAGTATTGATTGCGTTTTCCATTTAACAGAAGTGAACTATATTATTAGTTTTTAATGATTAGCACAAGTTATTCAAAACCTAGAGACATTTGCTCTAATTCTGAAAATACCCTCCAATAAAATAAAACTACTGAAGTTTAAGTACAGAATACTTCTTCAAAAGAAAGAATTTTCAGCACATTTCCAAGCACTCTTCATAAACAAATGTAGATTTCATTAGGCAGCCCCACATGCTTTTAAATGATATCCACCAATTCATGAATGGGGAACCATAGCTCAGGAGAAGGCTTAGACCTGGGTGTATAGATGTCAGAGTCAGCTGCACAGAGGTGATAATAGAATCCACTCTCCCATGATGAAATCAGCAAATGAGAAAGTAGAGAGAGGATAGAAAGGCAAGACAAGAGGACCCAAGAAGAGCCTTTGGGGAAGAACCAAAAGACAGCAGTATCACAAAAATCCAGAGAGGAGATATTATCTAGGAGGAGGTGATCAACAGTGTCAAATGCTTCAGAGAAGTCAAGAAAGATAAGGATAGAGAAAAGACCACTTGGATTAGGATATAAGATATTACCAGTAACTTTGGAGAGAGCATTTTCCTTTTAAGGTTAAGGTCAGAAGCTAGATTGCAGAAGGGACAGAGAAAAATGAGAAGAGAGAAAGTACCGCCAAAGTGTAGATACCTTTTTTTTTAAAGTTTAGTTGAAGAGAGGAGAGATATATGTTGATAGCTAGATGGTTGGCTCACATGAGTTTTTTAAAAGGAAGACAGAGAATTGGTTACCTTTACAAGCAATGGGAAATTAACCAATAGATTGGGATAGACTGGTTACAAGTGAGCGGTTATAATAGTGGAGGATGGTGAGTGGTGGTGTGATGGAGAAGATGGGAGGGGATGAAAACAAGGGTACACATAGAGAGGTCGGCCTTTGGGATTAGCAAAGCCATCTCTTCATCAGAAGTTAGAGTAAAGGAGGCTATAGTGAAGGAGACTGTTAGGGAGAGTGTGACATGAGGAAGAAGGGGAGAAATAGGACTTCTGCGTAGATTGTCTTAGTTTTTTGGGTAAGGTTTAAAGTGAAGTCCTCAGCTGAGAAGACTGAAGGAGGAGATGGTGTGGAAGGCTTGAGGAGAAAGGAGAAAGTTTGGAATAGCTACTGCATTTCAAATTAATAATGCCAATAAGCTCATACGGCAAATATTTAGCTTACTTAAGAAAAAAAACTCCAAATCTTATGAGCATATTTGCAACTCTCAGTGACATACATTTTTTTAGACAGCTGCCCATGAGGTAATGAGACTTTAAGTGACTTGCCCATGGTTATACAGCTAGTATCAGTGGCCAACTAGAAGCCAGTCTCTCCTGACGCCATGATTCTCCTTAACAATTTCAAATGTCTCTCAACTGTGTTTTAAAGTAGGTCCCTTAAGACCTGGTGGCACCATTTTGTTACTGTCTGAAATTAAAAATAACAAAAGTTCAATTCCTTCAGAGAATCATATAATTCACATATTCATTTATTTATTCATTCATTCCCACTGGCCTTGACCTTCATGTTATTCCATGTCAGCAAGGTTTTAGATGCTTTGCACTCACAGTTGAAGAAACGTTTCTTGTGGCATTGACATTTTCAAGCTGGAACCTTAGGTCAGAGGTAGGTGAGATCATATAAGTCATCAGGGGTCAAAATATTTCTTGGGAAATCTCCACCACCCCATCCCTCCCTCCAGCCAGAGAGAGCTTCTCAGAAGCATGTTTTTGCTATTTCCAGTGCCTGCATTTGAGACATCAACTTAAACAGGACCATCTTCCCGGAATAAGGCCACCTCCCTCGAGGTTACTACATGTCAGAGAGGGCATCTAAAAGATGAAATAACTTTATCACCTGAATGAGCCTTTATTTAAACCTCTGTCAGGTTGGAAAAAAATATGATATATTGGTACCTTAAACTAAAATCAGCTTTTGAATTCCCTGACCATGAAGGGAAGGAATTGGAGAGCTACTGAGAAACCCTTTTCAGTGCAATGCTGTGTAGTATATGGGAACTAGGTAGACAAGTTCTTTAAAATATCTCATTGAAGTTGGAACTGGTCCCTCCAAAATGTGAACTTTAGAATTTTTACCTAAACTTGGAACTTAAAATATATTCAGCCAAGTGCTTGTGTCAGGGGACGACATTCATTGTATTCTGGAAGATACAGGGAAAGGTTCAATCATGCTATTTGCTATGGAAGGAGGTTATGTCTACATGACGTCTGACACTGAAAATGTATAACCATTCAGTAAGCAATTTCAGGTAGGGACTCATCTTTTTTTCACAATATCTGGTACATAGTAGGTGCTTAATAAATGCTTGCTGACTTCATTTTGCTTTTCAGATTTTATTTTTTCATCCTAAACTGAGAGAGGCAGACAGACAGACAGACAGACAGACAGACAGACACACACAGAGACAGAGAGAGAGAGGGACAGACACGCACGCGCGCACACACACACACACACACACAGAGAGAGAGAGAGAGAGAGAGAGAGAACATTTACATATACACAGCAGAACACTAAATGATGAAACAATGATTTCTAACTTCCATTTGACACTGCTTGCTTTTTTTCTTTTAAAGAATGTAATACATTCTGCAACCTGGAAGGGACCTTAGAGGTCATCTCATCCAATCACCTCATTCTGTATAGTCCTAGGAAAGTTAAGTGATATGCCTGAGAGCACAAAGCAGGGTTCGAACCCAGGTTCTCTGATTCAAGGCTCTTGCCAATGACCACAAAGAGAAAATTAAACAAATTCCTGCAAAACAGATGATCCATTAGGAGCTGAGAACATTGAGGTGGCTGGTTCAGGAATAGTATAAAGAGGCTACTTGGCAGAGTGGAGAAAAGCCCTAAAACTGGAGTCAGGACTAAAAGGGTTTGCAACCCACCCCAGACATAAGCAATCCCAGGCAAGGTAGCTAACCTAAATGACCCTCAGTTTCCTGCTCAGTAGAATGGGACTAATAGCACCTGCCTCCCAGGGTAATCAGGCACTTTGTGAATCTTAAAGACCTGCATAATATGAAGATATTCTTTTTGTCTCTTCCCACCCCAATCCATCTTTCCCTCAGCTGCCAAGGTAATTTTTGTGAAGCAAAAGGTCATAAAAGTCTTCCCGTGTCCATTCCTCTCTTAGTGATTCACGATAACTTCCAGGATCAAATAAAAAAAAAAACGTTTAAGGTTCTTAACAATCTCTGGCCCCTTTCCCCTTGTCACACTCTACAATTCAGCCATACTGAGTTACTTGCTATATTTCATGTATTTCATGCATGTATTTCATGTACTTCATTTGTTTGCCTTTACTCAGGCATCCCCCATGCCTAGAATGCTCCTCATCCTCTCCTCTACCCCTAAGTTTTCCTAATTTCATTCAAGACTCAGCTCAAATCTCACATTCTGCAGGAAGCCTTTCTCGGCATCCCCAGGTACCAGAACCGTCCATCTGTGCTCTCTCTCTCTCTCTCTCTCTCTCTCTGTCTGTCTGTCTCTGTCTGTCTCTCTCTGTCTATCTCTGTCTATCTCTGTCTCTGTCTCTGTCTCTCTGTCTCTGTCTCTCTGTCTCTCTGTCTCTCTCTCTGTCTCTCTGTCTCTCTCTATCCACCCGCCAGTCCCCCCGCCCTTCACGGACCTGGTTATTTTAATGTTTGTTTCTCCATTAGAATGTAAGCTCCTGGAGAGCAGGAGCATTTTGTTCCTTTCTTTGAATCCCTAGTGCCTGGCACATAGGAAAAAAACAGTAAGAAATACCTGTTGACTGACTGGTTGACTTTTAGAAATTTTATCTTATTCATAGACTGTTTGAATGAATGAAAAAAAAAATCTCAAATTAAGCATAGGCCAAGAAAAGAGCATTCAAATGATAATGTGTGTATAGTGCCTTATGAGCTTTTAAGTACTCTATGAATGTCAGTTTTATGTGTCAAAGCATTTTGATATTATAATATTTTCTAAACAGAACGTAACTCCTTAAGAACAAGAACCATTGCAGTTTTTTTCTTCATAACCTCAGTGCCAAGCATTGTGCCTGGCACAGAATAAATGCTTAATAAGCGTTGAACTGAATTTTCTGTCATAGTCACAATTGTATTAAACTTGCTTTTGCTACATGGTTGTTTTTCTGGGGGAAAAGCATTTTTTTTAATTGAAGAGAACTTGGCCAAGTTTGCCATGTCTTCCCAAAAACATTTTTTTAGCAGATTGTGAGTTATGTTGTAACTTCTCTTAGTTATAATTATATCTGTCATTTACTTTCTCTCTTTCTTTTTTAATCTTAGTCTCTCATTTCTTTTTTTCTTAATTGATCTTAATCCTTCACCTTTCATCTCTCTCTCCTCTTCTTATACTTCTCTGTCTCTGTCTCTGTCTCTCTGTCTGTCTCTGTCTATGTTTGTGTCTCTGTCTCTCTGTCTCTGTGTCTCTGTCTCTATCTCTGTCTCCCTCTCTCTCTCTGTCTCTCTCTGTCTCTCTGTCTCTGTCTCTCTCTGTCTCTCTGTCTCTGTCTCTCTCTCTCTCTCTCTCTCTCTCTCTCTCTCTCTCTCTCTCTCTCCTTTACAATTTGGGTTATTCCAGACTTGTGATTTCATTGGTACAAAGAATCCCTCCAACGATGCAGACTGACAATTTATCTGTGACTTAATGTCTTAGAGGTATAAGAAAGGATTTGATTCCTGTTCCTGTCTTAGAGAAGGTTACCTTAGAAAACGGTGGTGTGGCATAGTGGCTATAGGGTCATCATTGGCATTAGGAAAGACCGTTTTCAAGTTCTGTCTTTGACGCATATCAGCTGTGTGACTATAAGTGTACCACTTAGTATCCCATGGCCTTAGGCAATTCTTTAATACTAAATATATATGTATATATGTATATATACACACACATATACTTACATACATATATTTTAAATGGTTGCCACTTGTGAATAAATTGTTCTTTGTTCCAATTACAGGTTTGATCATATCCTGCATTTAAATAGCCATAAATAATATAGTGACTTCTTCCATCAGGATAGCATTAAACCAGAGAGTTTGTGGTGCATGCTAAATATGGACATTCTCAGTTGTACCATAAAGAAGTTGTGCCGT